>NC_090375.1:161121988-161354488 GCF_036365525.1 Heterodontus francisci | reverse complement strand
CCAACAGCCCTCCCGCCCGCCCGCAGAGGCACAGCGCCCCTCCCCCGCCTTGCTCCCTCTCCTCTCACTCCTCTCCCTTGTGCTGCTCCCCCACAACCATGTGCGCGATGCTGAGCCTCGGTCTCAGCCGCAGCGTCGGAGACATTGACCACAGAGAAAGAGAAAGCCCGGCCAGGGAGAGGAGAGCTGCCTTCTGCCTTCTGCCTGGCAAGTCTTAAAGGGGACCGGCAGCGCTGAGTCGGCCCAGGAACCAGTGTTAAAGAGGGATTGCGACAATGAGCGTATTCAAAGGATCCTGCAATAGAAATCTGAAAACGGTTTTCAGTCAAGGGATGGACATCAAGGGTTGGGTAAATTTTGAAAACGAAGATTATCTTTAATTCCTGGTGCTAACAGAGTTGGCACTGCCAGGGAATTTTTAGAAGTGATATTTATTATCTGCAAGACCAATACAGCTGGCAAACATATGGAAGCGTATTTCCTCACGGTGTAAAGCATGACAATAAAAAGTAAACTAGTGAGGAAAGCTGATATTTTGCGATAAAGTTACCAAAAAAAAGCTTTATTTTTCTCACTGGTAACTAATTTCCCAGTGCATTAGCTATTGAGGTGTAAATAACAAAAGCAGAGTGGGAGATTAAATCATTTAGTGGCTTATTAACTGTTTATAAATGTCTGGGATGTGCTTCCATCGAATTGCAGATAAATTACAGCACAGAAACAGGCTATTCGGACCAACTAATTCCTTATGCTCCACACAAGCCTCCCCCCACCCTGCTTCATTTCACCCTATTGGCATATTCTTCTATTTATTTCTCCCTCATTTACTTAGCTAGGTTCCCTTGCATTCGTCTGTGCTATTTGCCTCAACTATTCAATGGGTCAGATTTTGCCAGAGTGCCCTTTAGATAGACTTGCAATTGTGCATTTCGGTTTTAAAACAATTTTGCCCACAAAGTTGCTGGAAGTGCAAGATGATAACATGTGGCAAGGGCAGCTGGGCATCTGGGACCTTGATGAATAACAGCACAAACAGTGTATCTCCTTAACCAATGTGTTTAGAGGATTGGGAAATAAATAGAAAGGACTGAGAACAAGGATGAATTAGAGAAAGAGAAATAAAGCAAGAAAAAGAAAGATTGGTTTAATAGAGAGAAAAAGATAGTCATTTAGTAGCACAGAACTTGAGTATTGCTGAAAATAGGGACATGTTGTCGAAGCTTTTTGTCTTGCATTCATCAGCACAATCACAAGAATAACCAATGTAAGGGAAAACAACTTATACTGCATGAGAAGAGAGTGCTGATTGGTTGGCAGGTAAACTAGTGCATTCACCATGGCAACACCTGCACCAATCAGAGTTCACTTGCCAACCAATCAGCACTCTCTTCTCATTCAGTATAAGTTGTTGTTTTCCCTTACATTGGTTATTCTTGCGATTGTCCTGATGAGTGCAAGATGAAAAGCTTCGACAACATTTCTTTATTTTCAGCAATACTCAAGAGAAAAACATAAAGGAAAAACTAGAAAGAAAACCAAAAATTTAAAATGTGACCATTTTAAAATCTAAAAAATTTACAACTGAAGGAATGAGATTCCACGCTTATAATTGTTTGCTTTCTGGACAAGAGAGGTCAATTGGCAGTCACGAACATTTATCGTGCTGTTAAAAGGGTATTTATAGTTATAATTACTAGACTTAACTTCCTGTGGTGAATTTAATGGACCATTAATATACAAGTTATAATCAAAATTCTACTTGTATTTTTCAAATTGGAAATAAAATTCTCTTTCTAGCTGAACATTTGGCCACAAATGTAAGTCTAGGCAAGGAGAGGAGAAATGGCTCCAGCCTCCTGCCTGGCAAGCATAATAGAGGACCAGCAATGCTGATTCGGCCCAGGACACCAGAAAGCAGAATCATTGAGTCATTATGGAAAAGACGAAGGCAGTTCGGCCCATTGAGTCCATGCCGGCTCTGTGGAGCAATCCAGTCAGTCCCATTCCCCCGTTCTTTCCCCAAAGCCTTGCAAGTTTATTTCCCTCAAGTGCTCATCCAATTTCCTTTTGAAATTATTCATCGGCCGGAATTTTGTTGCACTCGGCGGCTCCGGGGTGGATGAGGCGGAAGCGGAGGAGGACTGTGATCCCGCTCTGCGCCTCCCAGCCACTGGCATCACGCGCGGGGCAGCCAATTAGCAGCCCCGTGGCGCATTTGTGACTTGAAAGGGTGCACGTGGGCGGGATGTTGAGCGGCATTGGGGGCGGGGCCACATCCATAAAAGGCTGCTGTAAGCCCTTTTAAAAGACTTACAGCAATGAAATGGACCAGTTGATTCTTACCTGACATCAGAGGAAGACAGTTGGTGCTTACTGTGGAAAGTTTAGAGGAGCATACAAGGCTCTGCGCCTGCAAGGATTGAAGGAGGACTGTCAGTGCCTAGGAGCAGGAAAGAAAGAGAGAAAACATACAAGCCTCAGAACCAATCACCAGTAATGGAAGGGAGAAGTTTCCGCACGGCCCACAAATTTTCTGAGGAATCACTGCAGGTCCACCTCCAGGCGGTAGAGGCGAGGCGGGAGGTCCTCTTCAATGCAGATGGCAGAAGGCGGCCCTCCCAAGTGACCAAGAGGGCCTGGCTGGAGGTCCCGGAGGAGGTCAGCAGCCGCGGCGTTGTAAGGAGGACATGGCTCCAGTGCCGCAAGCGGGTCAATGACCTGCTTTTCTCTGCCCGGGTAAGGGGCATTCCTCATTCATCTCATCGTTAATGTGTCAAGGGAGGGTCTATGTGTCCTCACGCTGCAAGGTCGAAGTCCTCTGAGATCATTGCTTTGCTGCTTCCTTGCATTGGGACGCAAGATGGTAAAGTCTGAGATGAACGGTGATCCAGAAGTGTTCAAGTTGGGCACGACACTGGCATAGCAGTGAAATGCAACAACAAATCCTATGGGGGAGTGCGTGAGATACCAACTAATATGTCTAAACTAAGTATATTTGTTTAGATAGGAAAAGAGGGCACATAATGCCTGAGAGAGGTCCCAGACCATTGGTGGCGTTGCCAATCAGGCATACTTTGCCAGAATGGAGGAGGATGCCATGATGCTAGCAGGGCGAGGCTGGTGGACCTGGCCAGGAGAGTGAGTGACCCAGTATGTAGTGTAAGAGTGTATGGGGGGGGGGGGGGGGGCAGGGGTGTGGTGATTGTCTAATGCACTTAAAAGTTGAATCACACAGATGTGACCAAAATGCAGTCAATAACGTGCTTAAGTCTGGAGTGCCGATCAAACTGATCAATACGATTTTCCCTGCAGGTGAAACACAGCAGCGGCCAGGAAGCATCTCGGTGGCTCAACCGTCCATCTCTGAGGATGAGGAGGATGCCTCAGAGGGTGCACCATCACATCCTTGCACCTCACCAAGCGTCAGCGCAGAAACTTCCACCACAGCTGGGATTAGTGTGTCCGCAGAGACGTGTTAACATACAGGTGTAAGCACAACACAGTTGCTGGGCCAGCCACCAGAGGCAGAACTGGCCAATGCCTCACACACCCAGAGGAGTGTGGGAGGCCAAGCCTGTGCAGAGCCGCAAGTTGATGATGAGCCTCTGAAAACATCCATTTGGTGGGAGATGTTGCAGGTGCAGCATGCGGTGCGTGGAGATCTGGCGGAGTTGCCAGAGACTGTGTGAGCTATGACTCATACTCTGGAAATGTCCATCCAGGGCATGAGTGCTGCAATCTCTCAGGCATTTATCCATCTGGCATCCTCTGTTCAAAGACTGGCGGCTGCAGTGGAGGGGCCAGTACTGGATGCTATTCGTGACCTCAGAACGAGTGTGGCCTCCCTGGACCAGAGCATCAGAGAACAGACTCAGATGTGCAGCTGACAGGTCGAGGCTGCTCATCCCTCTGAGGTCACCATTGAGGACCAGCCGAGCCTCAGGAGAGCACAGGGGCAGCAGCAGATCGCATATAGGAGCTCCTCTCAGAGCGTCCCTGTTGCATCCTGCAGCTCCTTTCTCCCTCTGCCAATGACATGTGAACCGCAAACTCCGAGGGTGTTAGAGGGTGCTTATGATATTTCTCATGAGCACCCTGATATGTCGCAGCCTGCACGGCCACGAACAGGCAGAGGAAGTCTGCCAAAGTCATCAAGAGCAGGGCAGCAGTCTGATCAGCCACGTGCCTCTGGTGAGTCTAGTGACGAGGGATCATCCACATGCAGGAGCACTCGCAAACATATAAAGAAATCACAGTAACATCACTCCTCATTCACTGGGTTACTTTCCAATTATTTATTTGATTTGTCATTTGAAAAAACTGTAATAAAATTTGTGAAATGAAAATTTAACATGTGTTGGTCATTCCTAAAGTTGCATCCAACATCGTAGCTCAACACGAGAAGTTTTATATGTGAGGTTGGGTTCATCATGATGTGAAGTCGTGCATCATCAGATCATCTCTCCCCTGAAGGTGAGTGTATTTGCCCTCTCATACCACAATGTCAATTATTTGTATATTGAGATCCTCTCAAGAGAAACGCTTGCCAATTAGAACCTCCCGGGTCTCTCTCGCACTTAACTCCAAATGACATTCAGCTTCCTCTTCCTGATCATCATGTGACTGCTGCCCATCTTCCTCATCTGAAACGTAATCCTTGTCTGATGATGCCTTTCGCTGATCTTGATCATCCTCCAGGGTCTCTCCCTTCTCCATCGCCAGGTTATGCAAGTCATAGCAGATGACAATAATTTTGGAAACCCTTGATGGCGCATGCTGCAGGGCTCCACCTGAGCGGTCGAGACATCTAAATCTCATTTTGAGTAGGCCAATAGTTTGTTCAGTTGTCACTCTGATGGCCGCATGGCTCACATTGTAACGTTCCGCAGCATGACCCCTTGAGATCCTCACCGGTGTCATTAGCCATGTCTTCAGAGGATTACCCCTGTCGCCAAGTATCCATCCCTCCAGGCTGTCAGGAGGACTGAAAGGTGCAGGCACCTGGGAGTTTTGGAGAATGAATGCATCGTGACAACTCTCAGGGTAATGTGCACACACTTACATGATTCTCTTTCGGTGATCACAGACGAGCTGAATGTTCAGTGAATGTAAGCCCTTACGGTTAATGAATGCCCCTGACTGACCTGCAGGTTCTCTAATGGCCACATGAGTACAATCTATAATGCCCTGTACCATTGGGAATCCAGCTATTGTGCTGAAGCCTCTGGCTCTCTCAGTCTGACTGGTGTTGTCCATCTTGAATGTGATGAAATTGTTAGGATGTTGGGACAAGGCATCAGTCACAATCTTTATGCAATGATGCGCTGCTGCTTGGGAGCACACGTCTGCCGTTGAAGCCTGGAATAAGCCACACGTATAAAAGTTAAAAACTATTGTAACCTTCAGTGCGACCGGCATTGGATGGCCACCGAGGCAACATCCACTGCCAGCATCTCACAAAGAGATGTGACAGTATCCCGTGACAGTCGCAGTCGTCTTCTGCACTGGCGTTCTGGCGGTATACACTGCCTGTTGGGTAGGCGCGCTTCCTGACGTGTTTGCACCTGGCCCATTCTGCCACTTGCTCTCCCTCCCACATAACAAGGATGCACTGGGCCAGCTGGTTGCGCATTCCCCTGCCCAATTGTCCTTCTGTCCCTCCTTGGGGAATAGTTCTCCTCATCTGATGATCCACCTCCAGAGTGCACAATTCTCATTGTCGTACTGATGACCAGATGCAATGACCATAGGTATTAGCTTCCAGCTGTCAGGACAGGCATACACAACCCTCTTCCTTTCACCCAATTACTCAGAGCAGCTGGGGCCCAGGCAGCAGTGAGTAACACTCGGTTGAACCCTTCTGCACAAGCTGCAAATAACACCAATTGTTCTGACACACAAATACCATCAGAATAAATAAACAGAAAAAAAACAGTACCTCCAACTCCCTCAACGATTCACTGCCTGTCGCCCTTTTCAACTTACCGGGTTCCCGAGACACCCCATGACCCGATTTATGGCTGTAAAATCAGACGGCCCACATAAAATTGATGGCAATTGCTTTCTCAATTACCTTAATGAGCTCTCAATCACTTCTGGTCAGTCTGTGAGCGGAGACTTGAGCTCCCCCGACCTCCGAGGTTCGTGAAATGGCATCTGTGCGTCATGACACTGGGGACCCAACCCGACGTCATCGCAAGCCATTTTACCTCCCGGACACCTCCGATGGGACCCGATTCCGAAGGTAAAATTCCGGCCATCATCTCCCTAATACACCCTCGTAGGCATTGAATTCCAGGTCATTACAACTCACTGAGTAACAAGTTCTTCCTGTATCTCTTTCCCAAAATCTTAAATCTGTATTCGCTCGTCCTTGTACCATCAACGAATGTGAACAACTTTTCTTTGCCTACCTTATCTCAACATGCCATAATCTTGTACAACTGTGTCAAATCTCCACTGAATCTCTTTTGCTCCAAGGAGAACAGCTCCAGCTACTCCAAACTACCCTTGTAGCAAAAAATCCCTCATCCCTGGAACCATTCTGGTAAATCTCCTCTGCCCCCTCTCAAGGACTGTCACATCCTTCCTAAAGTGTGGTGACCAGAACTGGATGCAATACTCCAATTGTGGCCTAACCAGAGTTTTATAAAGGTTCAGCATAACTTGCTAGCTTTTGTACTCAATACCTCTATTTATCAAAAAAGTCATGGTGTAGTACTGAACCTTGGGGAACACCACTATCGACCATCCTCCAGTCAGAAAAACAACTATCTACCATGTGTTACAACCGACCGCTCCAGTCAAAGCCCCCAGTCAAAATATACGATTCTGATTGTGGTGGGAGAGACGCACTGATAATTCAATCCCGTTGCCCCACAGATTGTCTAACATATCATTTAAAACTTTACAAATTAAAGAAAGACCCAGCCAAATTGTACCATCTATTAACCCCCACATGAGGCTAACCAAACCAGGTGTCTTTAAATCAACAAATTAACTCTTTAATTCGAAGAACTAAATTCTTAAACTCTATGAAGATATAAACAACATTTAAAACAGAAAAAAATTAGAGTCCTTGCAAATTTACAGTCCAATGTTGCTTGAAGTCCTCACAGAATGTTGCTTGAAGTCCTCAGAAAATATTTATTTCCTTTTGCCACCATTTGACAGGTGCGGCATGCCCTACAAAATTGTCTCACATCCTTTGTAAGACCTGGCCAGTAATAATGTTTGCTTATGTGTGATTTGGTCTTCCGAATTCCGCTATGTCCTGAAAAAGGAATGTCGTGTGCTAACCTTAATAATCCTTGTCGAGATTTAGGTGGTACCACTATCTGTTCAACAACTGTCCAGTCTTCGTTGGCAGGCCGATGAGGCGGTCTTCATTTCTTCCTCAAAACCCCATTTGCCACATTGGCCTTCCAGAACTCCTTTCACCTCAGCTTCTGACAGTCGTCTGTGCTCTTTGGTAGATCTTTGGATCAGCTTGCTGTGCTGCAATGATAGATAATCTGTTAAACATCTCATTTGGATTATCTAAATTCCCAAAAAAGGTTTCAGAAGCCTGATTATCTATTTGTGGTGCCCCTTTTACCTCCAACAATGGATCCTGTTTAGCCATTGCTTGGGTAACTACACATGCAGGAAATATTCCCGGAACTTGTTCCTGTAATTGCTCTGTTGCCTTAATTTCACATGGTTCCACTGTAACCATAGGAGAAACTGATATTTTTGATCCTGCCAAATCGTTTCCTAGGACTAGATCAGTTCCCTTTACTGGTAAACTGTGGACAACACCTACAGTTACTACCCCAATTATTAAGTGACTCTCTAGGCATACTTTATACAATGGTATGGGTATATACACCCCGCCAATTCCATTAACTAAAACTTTAGCGTTCAAGGCACTCTCCGGTGGAAACCTCATATCTTTCCCCAGCAAGAGTGTGTTTGAGTCGCTCCTGTATCCCTGAGTATAGCGATAGGTTTTCCTGCTTCACTTACAGGATACGGAGTTACTTTCCCCTTTGACAAAAAATCATTATAACTCTCAGGTATTTTATTCTTAACCTCTATACTCCTCTTAGTTTTAGTATCTTGTTTCACATTCACAGCTGTTGTTAAAGCTATAGCCTGTTCTGCTATACTCTCAGTCAGAGTCTTTTCCTCTGCACTAACTTTGCGGACCCCAACAAGTCGTATGGCTTTACCTTGCAATTTCCAGCACTCTGAACGAAGATGACCCATTTTTTGCAATGTCACTGGACTAGTAAACCAGAAACCCAGGGTATTACTCTGGGGACATGGGTTCGAATCACACCAAGGCAGAAGGTGGAATTTGAATTCAATTAATAAAAAAAATCTGGAATTAAAAAGCTAGTCTAATGATGGCCATGAAACCATTGTCGATTGTTGTAGAAACCCATCTGGTTCACTAATGTCCTTTAGGGAAGGAAATCTGCTGTCCTTACCTGGTCTGGCCTACATGTGACTCCAGACCCACAGCAATGTGGTTAACTCTTACATGCCCTCTGAAATGGCCTAGCAAGCCACTCAGTCGTACCTAACCACTACGAAGTCAATAAAAAGGAATGAAACCAGACCAACCACCCAGCATCGACCTAGGCACCGGAAATGGCTACGGCAAACCCAGCCCTGTCAATCCTGCAAAGTCCTCCTTACTAACATCTGGGGGCTTGTGCCAAAGTATGGAGAGCAGTCCCACAGACTAGTAAAGAAACAGCCTGACATAGTCATACTCACAGAATCATACCTTAAAAACAATGTCCCAGACACGGCCATCACTATCCCCGGGTATGTCCTGTCCCACCGGCAGGACAGACCCACCAGAGGTGGCGGCACAGTGGTATACAGTAGGAAGGGCGTTGCCCTGGGAGTCCTCAACATCGACCCCGGACCCCATTAAGTCTCATGGCATCAGGTCAAACATGGGCAAGGAAATGTCCTGCTGATTACCACCTACTGCCCACCCTCAGCTGATGACTCAGTACTCCTCCATGTTGAACACAACTTGGAGGAAGCACTGAGGGTGGCAAGGGCGCAGAATGTACTCTGGCTGGGGGACCTCAATGACAATCACCAAGAGTAGCTCGGTAGCACCACTACTGACTGAGCTGTCCGAATCCTAAAGGACATGGCTGCTAGACTGGGACTGCGGCAGGTGGCGAGGGAACCAACAAGAGGGAAAAACATACTTGACCTCATCTTTACCAATCTGCCTGCTGCAGATGCATCTGTCCATGACAGTATTGGTAGGAGTGACCACCGCACAGCCCTTGTGGAGACGAAGTCCAGCCTACAATGAGGATACCGTCCATCGTGTTGTGTGGCACTATCACCGTGCTAAATGGGATAGATTTCGAACAGTCTAGCAATGCAAACCTGGGCATCCATGAGGCGTTGTGGGCCATCAGCAGCAGCAGAATTGTACTCAACCACAATCTGTAACCTCATGGCCCGGCATGTTCCCCACTCTACCATTGCCACCAAGCCAGGAGACCAACCCTGGTGCAATGAAGAGTGCCGGAGGGCATGCTGGGAGCAGCACCAGGCATACCTCAAAATGATGTGTCAACCTGGTGAAGCTACAACAGAGGACTACTTGCATGCCAAACTGCGTAAGCAGCATGCAACAGACAGAGCTAAGCGATCCCATTACCAACGGATCAGATCTAAGCTCTGTAGTCCTGCCACATCCAGCCGTGAATGGTGGTGGACAATTAAACGACTAACTAGAGGAGGTGGCTCCACAAATATCCCATCCTCAATGATGGAGAAGCCCAGCACATCAGTGCGAAAGATAAGGCAGAAGCATTTGCAACAATCTTCAGCCAGAAGTGCCGAGTTGATGATCCATCTCAGCCTCCTCCTGAAGTCCCCAGCATCAAAGATGCTAGACTTCAGCCAATTCGATTCACTCCCCGTGATATCAAGAAACGACTGAAGGCACTGGATACTGCAAAGGCTATGGACCCTGACAATATTCCGGCAATAGTACTGAAGACCTGTGCTCCAGAACTTGCCGCGCCTCTAGCCAAGCTGTTCCAGGTACAGCTACAACACTGGCATCTACCCGGCAATGTGGAAAATTGCCCAGGTATGTCCCATACTCAAAAAGCAGGACAAGGCCAACCCGGCCAATTACTGTCCCATCAGTCTACTCTCAATCATCAGTAAAGTGATGGAAAGTGTCATCAACAGTGCCATCAAGCAGCACTTACTCAGCGATAACCTGCTCAGTTTAGGTTCTGCCAGGGCCACTCAGCTCCTGACCTCATTACAGCCTTGGTTCAAACAAGGACAGAAGAGCTGAACTCACGAGGTGAGGTGAGAATGACTGCCCTTGACATCAAGGCAGCATTTGACCAAGTAAGACATCAAGGAGCCCTAGCAAAACCTAAGTCAATGGGAATCAGGGGAAAACTCTCCGCTGGTTGGAATCATACCTAGCACAAAGGAAGATAGTTGTGGTTGTTGGAAGACAATCTTCTGAGCTCCAGGACATCACTGCAGGAGTTCCTCAGGGTAGTGTCCTAGGCCCAATCATCTTCAACAGCTTCTTCAATGATCTTTTTCATTGTTTCATCAATGACCTTCCTTCAATCATTAGGTCAGAAGTGGGGATATTCGCTCATGATTGCACAATGTTCAGCACCATTCGCATGAACAATATCCAGGCTTGGCCTGATAAGTGGCAAGTAACATTTGCGCCACACAAGTGTCAGACAATGACCATCTCCAACAAGAGAGAATCTAATCATCTCCCCTTGTCATTCAATGGCATTACCATCGCTGAATCCCCCAACTTCAACATCCTAGGGGCTACCATTGACCATACAAATACCGTGGCTACAAGAGCAGGTCAGAGGCTAGGAATCCTGCGGCGAGTAACTCACCTCCTGACTCCCCAAAGCCTGTCCACCATCTACAAGGCACAACTCAGCAGTGTGATGGAATACTCTCCACTTGTCTGGATGGGTGCAGCTCCAACAACACTCAAGAAGCTTGACACCATCCAGGACAAAGCAGCCCGCTTGATTGGCACCCCATACACAAACATTCACTCCCTCCACCACTGGCGCACAGTGGCAGCAGTGTGTACCATCTACAAGATGCACTGCAGCAACGCACCAAGGCTCCTTAGACAGCACCTTCCAAACCCGCGACCTCTACCAACTAGAAGGACAAGGGCAGCAAATGCATGGGAAAACCACCACCTGCAAGTTCCCCTCTAAGTCACACACTATCCTGATTTAGAACTATATCGCCGTTCCTTCACTGTCGCTGGGTCAAAATCCTGGAACTCCCTTCCTAACAGCACTGTGGGTGTACCTACCTCACATGGACTGCAGCGGTTCAGGAAGGCATCTCACCACCACCTTCTCAAGGGCAATTAGGGATGGGCAATAAATGGTGGCCTAGCCACTGACACCCACATCCCATGAATGAATTTAAAAAAAACACTTTGGCTTGCGGACCTCACTTCTACCCTCAGCACCTTCCTTTCTGACCTGAGAAGGTGATCCTGGGGCATTTCCAGCTGTTCCTTCTTGTCCCCAGCTACTTGCCTTCCTTTCACTCTCCCATTTTCTATCCTTCTCGGGTTTATGGGGGAGACAGACAAAATAGGTTGGCTTATTCACAAGCTCAAAATCATCAGCAATCTCTGCTGCTTGCCAAGCTTTCAAAACTTTCAGGTTATCTATATGAGTTCTCACTACTGAAGGAATGGAATTTTAAAACTCTTCTAAGAGAATCAATGCTCGAAGGTTCTCATATGTGGTTTCTGTCTTTAATGCCAGTTTCCAATGGTCAGAATTCTTTTGCTTCACACTCTCAAATTCTAAATATGTCTGCCCAGTCAATCGCCGTAATTTCTTAAACTTCTGATGGTAAGCTTCAGGGACGAACCCATACGCAGAGAGAACAGGCTTTTTTGCCATCTCATAATCTGCAGAAGCCTCTTCAGAAAGCATGGCATAAGCTTCATGAGCTCTGCCTACCACCCTGCCCTGCATGAGCAATGTCCAGCTTTCTTTCGGCCATTTCATCTGTTTGTCTATTTTTTCAAAAGATATGAAAAATGCCTCTGTCGCTTTCCTCGAATTTAGGAAGAGCCTGTATAAATTTAAAGAACTTCTCGCTGGGTCCTGATCTAAATTCAGATTCTTCCTGACCCGAATTTTCCCTGGATTTAAGACTACCCCTTTATCTTAGTTCCATCTCTTTTAACCTAAATTCTCTCTCTTCTCTTTCACTTTCTCTCCGAAATGCTCTCTCTCCCTTTCCTCCAATTCAAGTTTTCTTATTGCTATAGCTTTTTCTTTTTCCTTTTCCTTTTCCTCTTTTTCCAATTTAAGTTTTCTCAATTCTTTTTCCCGCTGAAGCTCCAGTTTGTTCATTTCTAACTGAATCCTAGCCAATTCCACTGCTATTACCTTTGTGTCTCTCATATTCCCTTTCTTGTTCCTCGTCTTGCCCTTCATCTGTATCATCATCATCATCTTCTACTAATTCCAGATATTTGGCTATTATTTCAATTATCTCTGCTTTTTTGGCACTTGATTTCAACTCCACCCCCAATTTTGCTGCCAATTCTTTAAATTTGTTCTTAGTTAAAGTTATCAAGTCACTCAGGGAAACATTTTGCTTTCCCAAAAACTCTGCTACAACCACAAATGCCATAACAATGGTATAGACTGTACCTTATTATACAAGAGACCTGTTTCATTTAATTTCTTTGTAATCTGGTGTCAGATTTAGATCCCAACAATCAAGTATCCAATTGATAAGATCCCAGACTCAAGAGCAATTAATATGATACAAATGCAAGACCCCAATTTAAATATGTTATCCCAGAGATGAATAATCACTAAAATTCCAAATGTGAGCCCTCCAGATTAGCCTGATTTTGATCCCAGACGGAAGCCACCGAATTAAATATGATTCAACTGCGAGCAAGCCCCCAATTAAGATATGATTCAAATCCAGAAACCCAATTAATATGTGATTTAAATCTTGAGTGAGTCCCCAATTAATATGCTATTCAAGTCGCAGACGAGCCCCTAATAGATATGTTACGACCAACCGCTCCAGTCAAAGCCCCCAATCAAAATTCAATCCTGTCACTCCACAGATCGCCTAACATATCATTTAAAACTTTCCAAATTAAAGAAAGACCCAGCCAAATTGTACCATCTATTAACTCCAAATGAGGCTAACCAAACCAGGTGTCTTTAAATCAACAAATTAACTCTTTAATTAGAAGAACTAAATTCTTAAACACTATGAAGATATTTTAAAACAGAAAAAATTAGAGTCCTTGCAAATTTACAGTCCAATGTTGCTTGAAGTCCTCACAGAATGTTGCTTGAAGTCCTCACAGAATGTTTCTTTCCTTCTCCAGCGAATCTCAACAATTAACGACTTGCAAATACTTTCAACAGAATCAATCTGACTTTAGAGTTTTTGAGGGAAAAAAGATTTTCACAGTCTGACTTCCCTTTCTTCAATTTAAATTGCCAGAGATCTCTGTTTTGGCTTGACTTTTTGTAGAATTTTGAGAGAGAATAATTAAACAAACTAAAATCCTCTTCCTTCAGTTTAAATGGATGAGAGCTCTTTTTCCAGGTGCTGACACCACAGCTGTGTCCTCTGTCTGTCTGTTAGAACAAACTGTCTTCAACTAAAAGCCAGTTCAAAACTGAATTGTAACAAATGTATCGCATGAGACTCACTCCCAGTGCCTGTATCTGTGGTAACGAGAATTCACTCTTTGAATCGCAGTCTCCAAATGGCTGTTTCTAAGGCAATGAAAATGCACCTTCCTAAAACTCCTGAGGCTTGCCGGGTCTTAAAGCAATACTGATCCTTGGCAAGCCTTAAAAGCAAACCGCATATTCCTGAAAAAAGAACAACAGGACCATGACATGCTGTTTTCTGTCTTTATGCCAATTTTTATCCATCCTGACACTGACCCTCCTATTTCATGAATCAAGTGCCTGTTATTTTTTTACTGTAATTATTGTTTCTAAAACCTTACCCATTACTAATGTTAAACTGACTGGCCTGTGGTTACTGGGAATGTCCTTACAACCTTTCTTGAACAAGGGTGTCACATTTGCCACTGTCCAATCCTCTGATACCTCCTCTGTGTCCAGGGAGGATTGGAATATTATAGCAAGTCCTTCCACAATCTGTACCCCACTTCCCTTAGCAACCTGAGATGCAAGCCATCCATGATCATACCTTTATTGCTTCTCAGCACTAACCGAATGAATTATGTCCTTACCTTCTCAGGGATCTCTTCTCTTTCCAACATGACAGTGTCATCCCTAATCAATACTGCCACCCCACCTTCCTTTTTACCTTCCCTACATTTATTGAACACTTTGTATCTGTGAATGTTGAGCGCCTAATTCTCACCATTTTAAAGCCACGCTTCCTTATTGGCACTACATAATACTCCCACCCAGCTATTTCCACTTGTAATAGCTCATCAACCTTATTCACCACACTTTGTGTGTTTGCATACATGCATTCTAAACCTGTCTATGTATTCCTTGTAGTTCTTCGTAATCTTCTCCTATCAAAATGGTACTACTTCTTTCTCTAGTACTATCCAACACTGTCACTCCTTTATGTATCTTATTCCTCTTTTCTAGTTCTATATGCTGGTGCCCATTCCCCTGCCAATTTGTTTAAACCCTCCCCAACCACACAAGTGAACCTCCATGCGACATCCATGTCCTGTTGTGGTGCAACCTGTCCCTTTTGAATGGATGCCTCCTGCCCCAGTACTGGTCCCAATGTCCCAAAAATCTGAATCCCTCCATCCTGCAACATGTCTCAAGCCATGCATTGATCCTCCCTATCTTCCTGTTTATACTCTCGCTGGTGCATGGTACTGGAAGTAATCCAGAGATTACTACTTTGGAGGTTCTACTTTTATTATCTTTCTATTTCCTGGAAATCTGACCATAGGACCTGAATACCTGCTTTCTCTATATTGTTGTTAGTGAGGCGTGCCACAACTCCTGGCTCACTCCATTTGCCCTGAAGAATATTCTGTACCCTCTCCGTGATGTCCTTTACCCTGGCACCAGGGAGGCAACACGCCATGTGAGACTCATGATGACGGTTGCAGAAATGCCAGTCTGTTCCCCCAACCATGGAGTCTTCTGTAACAATGTTTTCCTGCTCTTTGCTGTACCCTTCCATGCTGTCCCTTGCCCATTGGTAACATGGTCTGGACTGCACTCCTTCAAGGTGTCATCATTCCCAGCAATCTCCAAAGCTGAGTAGTGATTTGAGAGTGACACACACCCCGAAGACTTCTGCACCTCCCTCCTTTTCCTACTCTTCTGGATGGCCACCCATCTACTATCCAGAACTCTCACTGCCTGTGGTGTGACCACCTCCTGGAACATACAATCTAGCGAAACTTTCATCCTCCCTGCTGCTCCACAGTGATTCCAACAGCCCCTCAAGCTTGGAAAGCCTGAGCTCGAGCTTATTAGCTGGAGACACTTTCTAGACACGTGGTACCCCAAGACATATGAAGTTTCCTGTCATTCCCACATGGTGCAGGGATTGCAAGCAACAGGTCTCAGCTGCCCATCCATTATCGAAGAAAAAAATCTCACTTCCCTCTTTTAGAATCTGGTTAATACCTTATATAAACTATTAATTTTAGTTAATGCCTCTAGACGTGTTGTATACTAATACTCTTAATACGAAGTCTCTTACTGTTAGACTTACCTCGATTGAAATTTTATTACTCGTTTAATGAGTTAACCTATAAAGTTAATACAGTTCTTTGTAGCTTCTCAGTTCTAGTTTTAACCACTGCCCTAGTTTTAGAAAAAAACCTAATGCTCACCAATCAATCAGCTACCGATTGCCCTCTGATATCACTCCATTGTTATGAGAAGGGGTCTAGGGGTTCCCTCTCAGCCTTTGCTTGGTTTAACGGTAACAGGGTTTAATTTTAAAAAACACTGTGTTTTTAGCTCCCCCTCAGTGAATCTTTGTTCACTGCTCTCCAAAAAAATCAACCAGACAGGTTTTCTTAGATTTAAACATGAAAGGTGGAAGTATATTAACCTTAAAACAAAATTAATATGCCTCATTCTTGGCAGGTGGGCTCTTCATGACACCTTGCTTTTTTGGAAATACCCGATTAGGTCCACGCTGTTCCCCTGCTCTCTCTCTCTCTCTCTCTCTTTTATCCTCTGACGCTGGTGTCTCGAATAAGGTCCACACAGTCTGCAGTGTACAAGATTATGATAAGTTTAGATAAGGTAGACAAAGAATAGCTGTTCCCATGATATAAAGACTAGGAGGCACAGATTTAAGGTTTTGGGCAAAAAACGCAGTAGGGATGTGTCATAGAGTCATAGAGTTGTACAGCATAGAAACAGGCCCTTCAGCCCACCGTGTCCATGCCGCCCATAATGCCTATCTCTACTAATCCCACCTGCCTGCATTAATTCCATATCCCTCTATGCCTTGCTCATTCAAGTACCTGTCCAGATGCCTTTTAACTGTTGCTACTGTTCCTGCCTCCACCACCTCCTCAGGCAGCTCATTCCAGATACCCACTATTCTTTGTGTGAAAAATTTACCCCTTTGATCCCCTTTAAACCTCCTCCCTCTCACCTTAAATCTATACCCTCTAGTTTCAGTCACCCCTACCATGGGAAACAGACTCTGGCTATCTACCCTATCTATGCCTCTCATAATATTATATACCTCTATCATGTCCCCTCTCAGCCTCCTTCGCTCCAGGGAAAACAGATCCAGCCTATCCGATCTCTTTTTATAACTCCATGTGAGGAAGAACATTTTTATACAGTGAGTGGTAATGACCTGGAACTCATTGCCAATGAGGTGAGTGGAAACGGAGCAGAAATGATGAATGATTTCAAAAGGAAATTGGATGGACACTTGAAGGAAATAAACTTGCAGGGTTACGAGGATAGAGCGGGGGAAATGGGATTGGCTGGATTGTTCTACAGAGAGCTGCATTGACTCGATGGGCCGAATGGCCTCCTTCTGTGCCATAATGACTCTACGACTTGATAAAAACATCTCCAACAACAATTTAAAGGACTTAGACTCCACTCTGTTAGTAATTAATTTTCCATGCCAGAGGTTGCCTGGCAGTAATTAACACTTATCACGTTGTTAAAAGGGTGCTTGAAGTTGAAATGACAATTTTTGATGGT
Organism: Heterodontus francisci; assembly: GCF_036365525.1. Lineage (NCBI taxonomy): Eukaryota > Metazoa > Chordata > Chondrichthyes > Heterodontiformes > Heterodontidae > Heterodontus > Heterodontus francisci. The sequence continues at coordinate 161,337,236 of NC_090375.1, read as the reverse complement.
GAGTGTGTATCTACAGTAGTAGCACAGGAGCTTCATGCAACTCAACAGGCTGAATTTTACCAATTACCGGCAAGTCCCACCATTGGGGCCAAAGATGGGAGGTGACCTCACTTGGGCAGTTGGCGGGGCCCAGAGCGGCATATTACTGGTGGCGGTCAATTAATGGGCCGCTAACAGGACCACGAGCGGTGGCCATTGCTGAGGCTGCAGCTCCAGAGATAGGGTGCCCAGGGAGCCGTCGAAGACAATTCAGGTAGGTTGGGGGAGGATGGTCGTGCAGCACCGGCAGCGCTGTTGCTGTGAGAGCAGCCATTGCCACCAGGGTTTGCTCCATGGGCTATGGAATGCCACTAAAGGACGCTGTCCTCTTTCCCCCTGGAGCCTGCTGGGAGGCAGCCAGATTTCACTGGGCGGTCTCTCCAAGTGGTGATGGGCCTTCCCAATATGAGCAAAATGCCTGCTGCAGTGGGATTTGGCTGCTTAAGTGGTCAGTTGGTCACCTGGTGGGTGGTAAGCAACCAACTTTACCGCTGCTGGCAAAAAAATTTCTCCTCATCTCTGACTTAAATGAGCAACCCCTTATTTTTAAACAGTGACTCCTAGTTCTAGATTCTCCCACAAGAGGAAACATCCTTTCCACATCCACCCTGTCAAGACCCCTCAGGATCTTATATGTTTCCACAAAGTCGACTCTTACTCTTCTAAACCCCAGTGGATACAAGCCTAGCCTGTCCAACCTTTCCTTATAAGACAACCCGCCTATTCCAGGTATTTTAAAAAATGTTTGTATTCATTCATGGGATGTGGGCATCGCTGTCTAGGCCAGCATTTATTGCCCATCCCTAATTGCCCTTGAGACGGTGGTGGTGAGCTGCCTTCTTGAACCGCTGCAGTTCTTGTGAGGTAGGTACACTCACAGTGCTGTTAGGAAGGGAGTTTCAGGATTTTGACCCAGCGCCGATATAGTTCCAAGTCAGGATGGTGTGTGACTTGGAGGGGATCTTGCAGGTGGTAGTTTTCCCATGCATTTGCTGCCCTTGTCCTTCTAGTTGGTAGAGGTCGTGGGTTTGGAAGGTGCTGTTTAAGGAGCCTTGATGGTGGAGGGAGTGAATGTTTGTAGATGGGGTGCCAATCAAGCGGGCTGCTTTGTTCTCAATGGTGTCAAGCTTCTTGAGTGTTGTTGGAGCTACACTCCTCCAGGTAAGTGGAGAATGTTCCATCACACTCCTGATTTGTGCCTTGTAGATGGTATACAGGCTTTGGGGAGTCAGGGGGTGAGTTACTTGCCACAGGATTCCTAGCCTCTGACCTACTCTTTTAGTCACGCCATTTATATGGCTACTCCAGTTCAGTTTCTGGTCAATGGTAGCCCCTAGGGTGTTGATAGTGGGGGATTCAGCGATGGTAATGCCATTGAATGTCAAGGGCAGATGGTTAGATTCTCTCTTGTTGGAGATGGTCATTGCCTGGCACTTATGTGACGCGAATGTTACTTACTACTTATCAGCCCAAGCCTGGATATTGTCCAGGTCTTGCTGCATTTCTACACGTAATGCTTCACTATCTGAGGAGTCACGAAAGGTGCTGAACATTGTGCAATCATCAGCGAACATCCCCACTTCTGACCTTATGATTGAAGGAAGGTCATTGATGAAGCAGCTGAAGAAGGTTGGGCCTAGAACACTATGCTGAGGAACTCCTGCAGTGATATCCTGGAGCTGAGATGATTGACCTCCAACAACCACAACCATCTTTCTTTGCGCTAGGTATGACTCCAACCAGCAGTGAGTTTTCCTCCTGATTCCCAATGACTTCAGATTTGTTAGGACTAGTAAACCTTCTCTGAACTGCTTCCAATGCATTTGCATCCTTCCTTGAATGTAAAGACCAACACTACACACAGTCCTCCAGATTGGTCTCACCAACGGCCTATACAAATGTAGCATAACATCCCTACCTTTGTATTCAATTCCCCTTGTAATAAACAACATTCTATTAGCTTTCTTAATTAAATGCTGTACCTGCATACTAACCTTTTGTGATTCATGCACTAGGAAACCCAGATCCCTCTGCATCCCAGAGTGCTGCAATCGCTCACCATTTAGATAATATGCATTTTTATTCTTCCTGCCAAAATGGAAAATTTCACATTTTCTCACATTACACTTCATTTACCAGACCTTTGCCTACTCACTTAACCTATTTATATCTGTTTCTAGCCTCCTTATATCCTCTTCACAACTGACTTTCCTATCTATCTTTGTGTTGTCAGCAAATTTAGCAAGCATACCTTCGGTCCCTTCATCCAAGTTATTTACATAAATTGTCAAAAGTTGAGCCCCAGTATTGATCCCTGCGGCATACCACTCGTTACCTCTTGCCAACCAGAAAATGACCCATTTATGCCTACTCTTTGTTTCCTGTTAGCTAGCTAATCTTCTATCCATGCCAATACGTTACCCCCTACACCATGAGCTTTTATTTTCTGCAATAATCTTTGATGTGGCATCTTATCAAATCCCTTCTGGAAATCTAAGTACAGTACATCCACCCCTTTATCCACAGCACATGCTACTTCAAAGAACTCCAATAAATTGTTTAAACACGATTTCCCTTTCACAAAATCATGTTGACTCTGCCTTCTAAGTGCCCTGCTGTAACGTTTTTAATAATAGCTTCTAACATTTTCCCTATGACAGATGTTAAGCTGACTGACGTGTAGTTTCCTGCTTTCTGTTTCCCTCCCTTTTTGAATAAAGGAGTTAAATTGGCTATTTTCCAATCTAATGGAACCTTACCCAAATCTTGGAAATTTTGGGAAATTGAAACCAAAGCAACAACTATCGCACTAGCCACTTCTTTTAAGACGCTAGGATGAAGTCCATCAGGACCCGGGGACTTGTCGGCCCGCAGCTCCAACAATTTGCTCAGTACCACTTCCTTAATGTTTGTAATTATTCCTCCCTCCCTTCCATTTCCTGATTTACAGCTCTGTTACTTGTATCCTCTCTAGTGAAGACCGATGTAAAATACCTGTTCAATTCATCTGCCATCTCCTTATTTTCCATTATTAAGTCCCCAGACCTACTTTCTATAGGACCAACGTTCACTTTGTTAACTTCTTTTTAAAATATCTATAGAAACTCTTATTATCTTTTTTTTATATTTGTAGCTAGCTTTCTCTTGTACTCTAATTTTGCCCTCCTTATTAATCTTTTAGTCATTCTTTGCTGTTTTTTATATTCTGTCCAATCTTCTCACCACTCCACCCATCTTTGCGCAATTCTATGCTTTTTCTTTAAGTTTGATACTACCTTTAACTTTTTTAGTTAACCACGAATGGTGGGTCCTCCCCTCGGAATTTCTATTTTTCATTAGGATGTATCTATTCTGTGTAATCTGAAATATCCCCTTAAATATCTGCCGCTGCATCTCTATTGACCTATCTTAACCTAATTTGAGGTTCACTTTAGCTAGCTCTGCTTTCATATTCTCATAATTGCTCTTATTTAAGTTTAAAATACTAGTCTTAGACCCACTCTTCTGTATGTGAATGTAAAATTCTATTGCTGCCTCGGGGCGCCTTCACTATGATGTCATTAATTAACCCTATCCAGTTACACAATACCAGGTCTAGTGTAGCCTGCTCTCTGATTGGCTCCAAAATATGCTGTTCTAAGAAACAAGCCCGGAAACATTCTGTGAACTCCTCATCTAGGCTACCATTGCCCATCTGATTTTTCCAGTCTATATGTAGATTAAAATCCCCCATGATTATCGCCGTACCTTTCTGACAAGCTCTCATTATTTCTTCCTTTATACTCTGTCCGACCATGTGGTTACTGTTATGGGGCCTGTACACCACTCCCACAAGTGACGTCTTGCCTTTATCATTTTTTATCTCTCCCCAAATCGCTTCTACATCCTGGTTTCCTGAACATAGGCCACCCCTCTCTATTGTGCTAATGCCATCATTAAATAACAGAGCCACCCCCCACCTTTTCCGAGCTTCCTGTCCTTCCTAAATGTCATGCGCCCTTCAATATTCAGGTCCCAATCTATGTCATTCTGCAGCCATGTCCCTGTAATGGCTATCAGATTGTACTTATTTATTTCTATTTGTGCTATCAGTTCAACTGTTTTGTTTTGAATGCTACGTGCATTCAGATACAAAGCCTATAGTTTTATCATTTTATTATTTTTATAACCTCTAGTCTTATCTGCTGATTTACACTTAGATTTGTACTCTCTGTCCTTTCCTGTCATGGTCTGTTTATCATTTCCCATATTAATACCTTTCCCTCTTGCCTTGTCTCTACTCTTTGATTTACCACATCTTCCCAAATTTGATTCTTTGCCCCCACTATTTAGTTTAAAACCCTCTCTGCTTCCCTATTTATGCGGCTCACTAGGACACTGGGTCCCAGCATAGTTCAGGTGTAGACTGTCACAACGGTACAGCCCCCACTTTCCCCAGTACTAGTGCCAGTGCCCCACGAGCCAGAACCCACTTCTACCACACCAGTCTTTGTGTCACGCATTCATTTCTCTAATCTTATTTACCATATGCCAATTTGCATGTGGCTCAGGTAATAATCCAGACATTATTACCTTTGAGGTTCTGCGTTTTAATTTAGACCCTAGCTCCTCACACTCACTCAGCAGAACCTCTTTCCTAGTTGTACCTATGTCGTTGGTACCTACATGGACCACGACCACTGGATCCTCCCCATCTGATTGCAAGTTCCTCTCCAGCCCAGAGTCCTGAAGCTTGGCACCGGGCAGACAACACCGCCATCTGGACTCTCGCTCTTGGCTGCAGAGAACTTTGTCTATCCCTCTGACTATGCTATCCCCTACTATCACTACATTCCTATTTACTCCTCCCGCTTGAATGGCTTCCTGATCCATGGTGCCATGCTCAGTTTGCTCATCCATCTTGCAGCCCCACTTTCATCCATACAGGTTGAGAGAACCTCAAATCTGTTAGACAATTGCAAAGGCTGAGGCTCCTCCGCTTCCACAGACTGGGTCCTCATGTCTGTCTCACTCGCAGTCACACCCTACTATCCATGGACAAAATCAGAGGACCCTATCCTAAGGGGTGTGACCACCTCCTGGTACAAATTATGCAGGTAACTTTCCCCCTCCCTGATGTGTCGCAGACTCTGCAGCTCGGCCTCCAGCTCATTAACTCTGAGCTGAAGTTCCTCAAGCCATAGACACGAATACAGACATGGTTGCTGTGGATCACACTGGTGTCCACCACATACTATAGCTGCAACACATCACCTGCCTTGTCATTCTTATTGTGTTTTCATAACTAATTAATTATTTACTTAATTAATGTTTTAGTTAATGGCTTTCCTCATCAGCTCTTACTACACCAATTTAAACCTCGGTAATACAATAAACCTTACCTCTTAAAAATAAAACAGAACAGTAGATTCACCAGCTTCTTACTTCCCTTCTGCTTGTGTGCCTTAATTAACTGTAAGGTAGTTACATGAATTTTAATTTTAAGTTTTTTTTTTAACTTCCAGCTATTAACACATGCACCCTAACAGCAGTGTACTAACCTAGCTATTTACAGATACTCCCTAACAGTAGTTACTCACCAACCAATCACCTTACAACTTTGCTGTGATGTCACTGTTTGAAGTTTTTTCAAACCCAGTCAGCACATGCCGACTCCTGAAGAGCTGCTCCCTCGCAGGACCAACTCTACTTCGCTCCCGAAGGTAAGTACAGGCACCGAGCCTGGCTGTGTATTTATCTGCTCCAGCTGTTTAACTGCTCCCTTGCAGGTACAAATCCACTCCTCTGCCGAAGGTAAGTGCAGGCCTTGAGCCTGTCTCTGTATTTATCTCCTCCCGCTGTTTCGCTGCTCTCTTGCAAGTCTGACTGCTCTCTGCTCCAGAAGTTCCACAAGTTTAACATAACTTCTCTGCTTTTCAATTATATCCCTCCAGAAATGTACTGCAGTGCTTTTCTTGTTATTTTTATGGCCTTTTTAATCTGTCTCAACCTTCAGTGATTTGTGTATCGGTATCCCTTTGCTGCATTTAGGCACTAATTTCCAAGGAGTGAGTGGCCTTTTTATTCTTCCTATCAAATTGCACCACATCACATTTACCTATATTGAAATTAATTTACAAATTAAACACCCATTGTGCAAGTTTCTTAATGTCTTCTTGTATTTTATCGTGGTCGTCCTCAGGATAAACTATGCACCAATTTGGAGTCATCACAAATTTTGAAAATATATCCGGATCAGGGGTTTTTATCCTCTCTTAAGTTTGACTAGTTTTTAAATTATCTCCCCACTTTCTATCTGTATGTCTCTATATATTTTGTGATCACTTCTTCTAATGTCAGGTCCACCTTGTTAGTAGTCTCCCTGTAAAATACTGTGGTAAAGTAAATATTCAGTATCTCTGCCATTTCTCTGTCATTACTTGTGAGTTTCTCTTGTGCATCCCTTAGTAGCTGTATTCCTATCTTTTATTTATTTGTCTGTAGAATACTTTGTATATTTCTTAATTTTATAGTTCCTGTTTGCTTTCCCAATTTTTTTTTTTACTTCCATATTCCTTTGTCATCCTCCGCTATTGTCTTATTGTGAGGCTTTTTCTTTAGCTTTAATTTTGTCCTTACTTCTTTATACATCCAAGGTGTTTAATCTACGCGTCCATTCTACAAGTTTATTAACACCTTCTTGACTTATGTTGTAGCCTTCCTCAGTGTTAACTATAGTCCTCCCCCAAAAAAAATATTTTATATAAACTGCAAATTTTGAAATTGTACTTCCAATTCCTGAGTCCGGATCGTTCATGTAAATGGTGAACAACAGTGGACCTAGCACCAATCCCAGTGGGACACCACTTCATCTGATGCTAGTCTGAGTAACTACCTTTAACCCCAACACTTGTTATAGTCAGTTTAGAAGAAAGAGTTGAAACTTTCCTTGCAGAGAATTGATAAGCTAAGGAGGGTATTCTGATCTGGACAGACCCACTGTTAGATTTTGACCAAGGGTCGCACAGCCTAAGTCTTCACAAATGCAGAAGCAGTGTCACTCCTACCAGTGACATTCTGGTAATGATCCTGGTATTGTAGCTAGCCTGTCCCCATTTTCAGTCATTACCCTATTGTCAGACATGACTCTTGTTACAAGAGTTTCCATATATTTTTGTTAAAACTTGGAATCATATTTTTAAACTGAAGAGGCTGACCTTTGGGTGTTTTTTTGAAAGGAAGTTCAACAAAAGTTTAACCAATAAACAAGTTTTTACTGGAAAGTAAAAAGTGATTTCAAGTAAACACCACAGGGGGTTTGACTTAAGAGCGATTTCGTGTTGTGAAAAGAAACAATTTATGATTCGCATGAGACTTACCTGGAAAAAGGTTTTGGTTTCATTTTGAACTGTTAAAAGATGCTGGTTTTTGGACTAAAATAGGCATCTGAAATCTGCATATGGACCTGCCAGGAGATAAGAACAAAAAACAGATCACTGTTACCTCTCTTTGAAGAATCTCTGCTATTGAAAAGCAAAAGCCTGTATGAAGTGGTACTCTTGCCTCCTGTATTTTTAAGAAACCCTGAATATTTGCAGATACCTTGCATCATCAAGTGAACTTTGCATCGAATGTGTGAGTATGGAATGCTCTGTTGCTACATACCTGATGGAAGACCTATATGAAGCACTCTGCAGTTGAATTTCTTTGAACAGCTACCCAAACAGACTGTTCATCAACTTTACCTGGAAAAATTCCTAGTGGCAGCCAACTATTCGAATTTGGGACACCTTATCAAAACAAAGGACTTCCACACTCAGTATAAGTTTTTTTTATTCCTTCTGTTTCTTTGTAACAGCTGTAAACAAAAATCTCTTTCCCTCTCGCCCCCCCCAGTTAACCAGTTTTTGGATGTATGTGTGTGTGCATGAGGGCTGGGATATAAAAAAATATGGGGCTTTAATATTTCAATTCGCGTATATATTTACTTCAATATTGGTTAAGACTTGGTTTATAATAAACGGATAATTTTGTTGTTTACTAAAGACACCTGGTTGGTGTGCTTTATGCCGGGGACAAATAGAGTATCTAATTGGCTGTTTCGGTAAGTGGGAAAATTTATTGATATGTTGTGACCTGTGGAGAAGTGGGACTGAATTGACTGCACTCTTCCTGCCTCGGTCATAACACTCTCACTAACCCCACCCCACCCCCCACAGCCCTCACAACCTTGTCAGACTCAAGTTGCTGTGATCAACCGACAGCTGACTATAAAGTATATGAAATAACGCGACAGCGAGCTTCAAAGACGCAAGTGCGAGATGTGCACCATGGAGCCACCATAATATTTAACGCAGCAGCTCATTTACATGGCTGGGGCAGTCGGTCCGGCCCCAATGCTGTAGAGGGAGCGGGCGCTCCGTCCCCGGCAACGGCACCACAGCGCAGGTGCCGGTGCCGGCGCCGGCGCCATTATTAAAGGGCTTCAGGCCCTTCTGAATCATTTAAATTTTTAAGTTATAGGGGAGATAAAATCAAAGTTAAAAATCTATTCAAACTTTCAAGCCCCTTTATTAATTGCCCTCTCCCCTTCAAAAAAATGTATTTCGCAATCCCAACCTTCCCCTGCCAAAGTTTAAAACCTTTAACCTTCAACTACTTCCCACCATCCCCTCCACCACTTACTTTAGTTTTCCCCGTTTCCCCACCCACCATGAAAAATTAGCTGCTCCCCCTTCCCAACCAATGTTCCGCCTCGGAACTCTGAATGGAGATCCAAAGGCGTGGGAGTTCCGGCAACTGGCCGGAATATCGCAGCAGGACAGCGGTCATGACGAGGTAAGTATTTTTTCCTTTATTTAAATAAATTTAAATATTTTAATTAGGCTTCCGTCGCTAAGCAACAGCTGGACAGCCACGAGGCCTTGCCGCTGCTGGTAAAATGGGTTGGGGCCTTCCCGGCATTGAGGCGGGCCTCTCTCTCAGGTATTTTCCGGGCCCTCCCCGCCATGACCCCTGACGTCGGGGGAATGGTAAAATCCAGCCCAATCTGTGTAATTTGATTGATACAATAGATCCATCAAATTTCAAATAATTTTTCATTTAGGGAACCATGGCATTGCTTGACACATTCAACAAGTCAGTTCAGTTCCAGTAACTGCAAGGAAGCTAATTGGATGTCAACTTGAGAATTTTGTGAATATTGTACCAGCATCCTTACTATCTTGTTCAAAGTTTGTAGCAGCAGAATGTTGCAGTAGACTGTGGATAGCTAGATGAGGGAGACTGCAAAATGACTTTAAAGGCAATGGAGGCTTGGTGTTGTGTCAATTAGCCACTCAGGTAAGGCACACACATGAAAGGCTCAGGTACCTAGAGCTGACTGAGCAGCAATATCTGATAAGGCTTAGATTGAGCAAAATAGTCACTGAGTTGTGCCACTTGGTGCGAGGTAATCACAGGGTAAGGTTATCAAGAAGAAAAAAATACTTAAATGCTGTCCATTAGACGGTGCAACTACATGCACAACCCTCCCCATTTGAATACAGCTTTTTCTCGGAAAGTAGAATCAGAAGATATTAAGGCTGGGTTAGTTCAGCATGAAGGCAAAGTTCAAGAGACTGTGAAGATGTTTTTCAATGATGAGCTGGCTAGAAGTGCTGGAAGGGCATGAACACAACTCAAGTGTGACCACTTCGTTCAAGCAAAATCCTGACGCTCTGGAACAAAACTTATTTTAAAAATATTTTAATTCTGCCATCAGTCACATCTTCCTCAAATAACGGTTTAATCCTCAACAAAAAAAAAATCCAAGGAAATCAATTTGATTATTCTCAAACAAAAACAGAAAATGCTGGAAATGTTCAGCAGGTCAGGCAGTATCGACTCGGGAGAGAAACAAGAGTTAACGTTTCAGGTCCATAACATTTCATCAAGACTGGGAAAAGTTAGAGATGTAATAGGTTTTAAGCAAATGAAGGGGAGGAGGGTGGGAAAAAGAACAAAAGGGGAAGGTCTATGATAGGGTGAAAGGCAGATGAGGTTAAATGACAAAAAGGTTGGTGGTGCAAGGCCAAAGGGAGTGGTAATGGGACAAGTAAATAGATCTGTCTGGAGGAGCTGTGAATGAATAGCTGCCATCCGAAAGCAAAAATGGAGAAAAACAAGAGGATAAAACCAACACCAGCAGAGAAAAAGGAAACAAAATCGGGGCAGAGGTTACGATCTAAAATTGTGGAACTCAGTGTTGAGTTCGGAAGGCTGTAAAGTGCCTAATCAAAAGCTGAGGTACTGTTTCTCAAGCTTATGTTGAACCTCATTGGTAGACTGCAGGAGGCTGAGGACAGAGAAGTCTGAATGGGAGCAAAGTGGAGAATTGAAATGACAGGTGACTGGCAGCTCGGGATCATGCTTGAAGACTGAACGGAGGTGTTCTACAAAGCAGTCACCCAATCTGCATTTGGTCTCCCCAATATAGAGGAGACTGCATTGTGAACAGTATAGAAAATGAAAGAAGTACACATAAAGCACTGTTTCACCTGGAAGGAGTGTTTGGGGCCTTGGATGGTGAAGAGAGAGGAGGTAAAAGGACAGTTGTTGCATCTCCTGTGCTTGCTTGGAAAGGTGCTGTGGGAAGGGCATGGAGTTTGGGGCTGATTGAAGAATGGACCAGGAAGGAACAGTTCCTTCAGAATGCTGAAAGGGGAGGGGAGAGGGAGATGTGCTGAGTGGTGGTGCCACACTGGAGGTGGTGGAAATGGCGGCAGATGGGTCATGTTCCACCAAAAAATTCTCTTCTCTTGAGTCGCTCTAGCTAGAGATACTGATAAGTCTGCAAAAATGATTTTCTTACTCCTCCATCAGTTATTTGCCTTTCGTTCATCTCCCTCACTTTTATGTCTCTCTTTCACCAACTTTTCTCTCTTTTCTTTATTTCTAGCTCACTAACACTCCTTCACTTTTTACTCTCTTGTGCCACTCATTGACTCGTCAACTCTCCTGCCCTATCTTTCACTCTCCTGTTTAGGCAACTCCTTTAATTTTTAGGGTCTGCTTTCACTTCTCATTCTCTTGCTGCATCCTTCAATTTTATTTTGCCTTTACCCAAGTGTTCTCCATCGTTCTCTTCTTTAGTTATCCCTCTGTTCTGATCACCTTCTTTAACTCTGCATTCTTTTGTTTTCTTACTGTATTGTCTCAATCTCATTCGCATCTTGGCAGGCCAGGAAGCAGTTACAGAGACTGGAAGCACTTGGAGCGAATGACTGAGTAGGTGCGGTCTAGATGCTTTCAGTGGAAGCAGGTTGGGAAGCACTCAGTTGGGAAGGGCGCATGTGCAAACAGGTGGGTCAAGAAACACTTGGGGTGGAACTTTGAGCGAGGCAGCATGGTAAGTGTGCAGGCAGGCAGTTTGGTAAGCACTTCGGATGGTGGGTAAATGTGTGGGCGATGAAGCTGTCAAGGCAGGCAGACTTGCAAGCACTTTGGCAGCGTGAGGCATTCTGGATGGATGGTTCAGGATGCATTTGGGCTCAGCAGGCAAACATGCAGGTCAAGAAGCAAGGCAGGGAACATAAGAAATAGGAGCATAAGAAATAGGCTGTATGGACATTCAATTTGGTTGCGCAAGCAAGCATGAAGTCTGTGGAGTAGTCAGGTCTCACACCTCGTTCTTCCCCAACCCCAACCCCACTGGATTCATTTGCAGCCCATGCCAGGACACCCTCATTGCATACCCTTAAACTGCCAAATCCTTACATAAGACCCTGAGAAAAAACTAGGCATTGGCCATACTGTTCAGTCTGTATAGCCTACTCTGCCATTCAATAAGATCATGTCTGAACTTCTACATCAACTCCACTTTCCCTGTCTGTCCCCATTTTGCTGATTCCATTAGTGCCCAAAAATCTAATAGTCGCAGTCTTGAATGTACTCATCGAATGAGCATCCTCAGCTCTCTGAGGTAGAGAATTCCAAAAGTACACACCCCTCTAAGTGAAGACATTTCTCCTCATCTTGGTCCTAAATGGCTGACCCCTTATCCTGAGACTATGAGTTCTAGACACTCCAGCTACGCGAAACAGTCTTTCAGCATTTACCCTGTGTAGTCCTCTAATAATTTTATACATTTTAATAAAATCACCTCTCATTCTTCATTCAGAGAATACAGGCCAATCCTACTCAATCCCTCCTTGTAGGAAAGCTCTCTCATCTGAGGAATCAAAAAATGAACCTTCGTTTCACCCCATCTAAGGTAGTATATTCTTCCTTAGGTAGGGAGACTGAAACATACCACTTGTTTTCCTAATTGCATGCTGTACCTGGATATTAACTTTCTGTGGTTCTGAGTTGTGGGTTCAAGTCCCACTCCAGGACTAGAGCAAAAAAATCAAAGCTGACACTCCTGTGCAATACTGAGGGAGTGCTGCACTGTCGGAGGTTTTGTTTTTCATATGAGACCACAGCACAAATTTGAAGCAGAGCAGCTTAGTTATCCCTGGTGTCCGGAAGAATAGAAAGGCAAATTATTATCTAAATGGAGAGAAACATCAGAGTGCTTTGGTGCAGAGGGATCTGGGTGTCCTCGTGCATGAATCGCAGAAAGCTAGTATGCAGGTACAGCAGGTAATAAGGAAGGCAAATGGAATTTTGGCATTTATTGCTCAAGGAATAGAGTATAAAAGTAGGGAAGTGTTGCTGCAACTGTACAAGGCATTAGTGAGACCGCAGGTGGAGTATTGCTTACAGTTTTGGTCCCCTTACTTGAGGAGGGATGTAGTTGCATTGGAGGCAGTTCAGAGGAGGTTCACTAGATTGATTCCAGGGATGAGGGGTTTGTCTTATGAAGAGAGATTGAGCAGTTTAGGCCTTTACTGTCTAGAATTTAGAAGAATGAGAGCAGATCTAATTGAGGTATATAAGATGATTAAGGGGATTGACAAAGTAGATGTAGAGAGGATGTTTCCTCTTGTGGGGCAATCTAGAAGGAGGTCATAGTTTTAGGATAAGGGGTAGCAGATTTAAAACAGAGATGAGGAGAAATTACTTCTCTCAAAGGGTCGTGAGTCTGTGGAATTCACTACCCCAGAGTGTGGTGGATGCCGCGACATTGAGTGAACTTAAGGAGGAGATAGACAGAATTTTAATTAGTAATGAGTTGAAGGGTTATGGAGAACGGGCAGGAAAGTGGAGTTGAGGCTGAGATAAGATCAGCCGTGATCGTATTGAATGGCAGGGCAGGCTCAAGGAGCTGAATTGCCTACTACTGCTCCTAGTTCTTATGTTCTTATGTATGTCCCGGCTAATATTTATACCTCAATATACACCACAAAAACAGATTATCTGGTCATTATCACATTGTTGTGAATAAAAGTGTGCTGTATGCAAATTGCCTGGCACATTTCCCATATTAGGGGCAGTTTGCTAGTGCTATTAGGAAGTGTTTAACCTGACTTGTCCGGGGAATGGGAGCCAGAAGGTAAATTTAGTGAGGTAAAACAAGGTACAAAAGGAATTTGGAGACACAGATAGCACTAGAGTAAAAAAGTAGTGAGATATTAGGGAGGTCAGAGTAAGAAGGAATGCAATAAGCTCTAAATTAGGTTTACTGTGCATGTATGTGAGCACACAGAATGTGGTAAATAAAGCTGGTGAGCTTCAGGCGCCGATAGCCATGTGGGAATATGATGTCATGGCGATAACAGAGATCTGGCTCAAAAAAGAGCAGGAATGGGTACTAAATATTCCTGATTAATGAGAATATTACAGTGCTGGAGGGAGAAGATGTCCTGGAGGGGTCAAAGACAGAATCTATTTGGTTAGAGCTAAGAAATCATAGCAGTACCATTACACTACTGTGTGTATTCTGTAGGCCACCAACTAGTGGGAAAGATATGGAGGAACAAACTTGCAAGGAAATTACAGGGAGAAACAGAGAAAAATAGGAGCAGGAGTAGGCCATTCGGCCCTTCGAGCCTGCACCACCATTCAATACGATCATGGTTGATCATCCAAACTCAGTACCTTGTTGCCGCTTTCTCCCCGTATCCCTTGATCTCTTTAGCCCTGAGAACTATATCTAACTCTTTCTTGAATATATTTAATGATTTGGCCTCAACTGCTTTCCGTGGTAGAGAATTCCACAGGTTCACCACTCTCTGGGTGAAGAAATCTCTCCTCATTTCAGAACTAAATGGCTTACCCCTTATCCTTAGACTGTGACCCCTGGCCCTGGACTCCCCTGCCACCGGGAACATCCTTCCTGCATCTAGTCTGTCTTTATAATTATAATGGGAGACTTTAATTATTCTAATGTAGATTGGGATAGTAATAGGGTAAAGGGTAGAGAGGGGTAAGAGATTCTGAAGTGTGTTCCAGAGAATTTTGTACATCAGAATGTTTCCAGTCCAACAAGGAAGGAGGCATTGCTGGATCTGGTTCTGGGGAATAAGGCTGGTTAAGTGGATAAAGTGTCAGTAGAGGAACATTTAGGGAACAATGATCGTAGTATCATCAAGTTTAGGTTAGTTATGGAAAAGGAAAATTAGCAATCCAGAGTAAAAATACTTAATTGGGGAAGGGCTAATTTCACTGGGGCAAGAACAGATTTGGCCCACGTAAACTGGAATCAAAGACTGGCAGGCAAAACTGCAATGAAACAATGGGCTGCCTTTAAAGAGAAGATAGTTTGGGTACAGTCAAGGTACATTCCCACACGGGGAAAAGATAAGGCAAACAAAGCCAGAGCTGCCTGGATAACAGAAAAGATAGAGAGTAAGATGAAGCAGATGAAGGGTGCATATGACAGATGTCAGATTGATAATGCAAGTGAAAACCAGACTAAATATAGAAAGTTCAGAGAGGAAGTGGAAAAATAAATAAGAGAAACAAAGAGAGAGTATGAAAAGGGATTGGCAGCTAACATAAAAGGGAATCCAAAAGTCTTCTGTAGGCATATAAATAGTAAAAGGGTGGTAAAAATAGGAGTGGGGCCGATTAAGGACCAAAAAGGAGATTTATGCAGGAAGGCAGTGGGCATGAACTACCAAGGAAGAAAATGGTTTCCGAGTCGTAGTGAAAGAGGAGGTAGTTGAGACACTGGATGCGCTGGAAATTGATACTGGTACTTAAAGACCAGGACTGGATCAGATGCATACAAGGATACTGAGGAAAGTAAGGGTGGAAATTGTGGAGGCACTAGCCATAATCTTCCAATCCTCCTTAGCGGGTTGGTGCCAGAGGACTGGAGAATTGGAAATGTTACACACTTGTTGAATAAAGGTTGTAAGGATTATCCAAGCAGCTACAGGCCAGTCGGTTTAACCTTGATGGTGGCAAAGCTTTTAGAAATGATAATCCAGGACAAAATTAACATTCATTTGGACAGTTAAGGATAGCTCATATGGATATGTTAAGGGCAAATTATACTCAACTGACTTGATTGAGTGTTTTGATGAGGTAACAGGCTTGAGAGTTGATGAGGGTAATGCAGTTGATGTGGTCAACATGGACTGCCAAAAGGCATTTGATAAAATGTCACCTAACAGGCTTGTCAGCAAACTTAAAGCCCATAGAATAAAAGGGAGAGTGGCAGCATGGGTACGAAGTTGGCTGAGTGACAGGAAGCAGAGAGTAGTGGTGAACAGTTGTTTTTTGGACTGGAGAATGGTATGCATTGGTGTTTCCCAGGGTCGGTACTAGGGTCACTGCTTTTCTTGATATATATTAATGATCTAGACTTGGGTGTGTAGGGCACAATTTCAAAATTTACAGATGACACAAAACTTGGAAGTATTGTGAACTATGAGGTGGATAGTGATAGACTTCAAGGGGCCATAGACAGGCTGGTACAATGGGCAGACACATGGCAGATGAAATTTACTGCAGAGAAGTGTGAATGATACCTTTTGTTGGAAAGGAGGAGGTGGAGCAATATAAAATAAAGGATACAATTCTAAAGGGGGAGCAGGAGAGGAAGGACCTGGGGGTATATGTGTACAAATTGTTGAAGGTGGCAGGGCGTGTTGAGAAAGCAGTTATAAGGCAAATAGGATCCTGAACTTTATAAATAGAGGCATAAAGTATAAAAGGATGGAAGTTATGGTGAACCATTATAAAGCATTGGTTTGGCCTCAACTCGAGTATTGTGTCCAATTCAGGGTACCACACTTTAGGAAGAATGTGAAGGCCTTAGAGTGGATGCACAAAATATTTATGAGAATAGTTCTAGAGATGAGAGACTTCAGTTACGAGGACAGATTGGAGAAGCAGGGGCTGTTCTCTTTAGAGAAGAGAAGGTGAGAAGGTTGACAGGAGATTTGATTCATAATTATGTGTGTTCTGGACAAAGTAGGTCGGGAGAAACTGTTCCCATTGGTGGAAGGGTTGAGAACTAGAGGTTACCGATTAAAGGTGAACGCAAAAGGACCAAATGCAACATGAGGGAAAACTTTTTTACCCAGGAAGTGGTAAGAATCCGGAATGCATTACCTGAGAGTGTGGTGGAGGCAGCTTCAATTGTGGCTTTCAAAAGGGTATTGAATAATTATCTGAAGAAAAAAGAATTGCAGGGCTACAGGGAAAAGGCAGGGGAGTGGGACTATCTGAGTTGCTCTTGCAGAGAGCCAGCACAGACATGATGGACCAAATAGCCTCCTTCTGTTCCATAACCATTCTATGCTTCTATGATTACAATAGTAAGTGCAATTCAAAAGTACTTCATTAGCTGTAAAGTGCTTTGGAACTTCTTGTACAAAAACAAGAAATGCTGGATTCACTCAGCAGGTCTGGCAGCATCTGTGGAAAGAGAAGCAGAGTTAACGTTTCGGGTCAGTGACCCTTCTTCGGAACTCCGGAGTTCCGAAGAAGGGTCACTGACCCGAAACGTTAACTCTGCTTCTCTTTCCACAGATGCTGCCAGACCTGCTGAGTGAATCCAGCATTTCTTGTTTTTGTTTCAGATTTCCAGCATCCGCAGTATTTTGCTTTTATTATATTGGAACTTCTTGTGTCGTGAAAGATACTATATAAATGCAAGTCTGTCTGTCTGTGTATAAAGGCACCCAAAGCTGTCTGAGTACCAACATTTACTAGTCTCTCACCTTTTGAAAAATATTCTGCTTTTACATTATTCCTATCAAAGTGAATAAATTCAAACTTACCCACATTAAACTTAATTTGTCACCATCTTGCCCAATCAGCTAACCAGTCTGTTTCCCTTTGCAGCCTCCTTACACCCTCTTTACAACTTACTTTCACACCTAGCTTTGTATCATCAGCAAAGTTGGATATATTACACTTGGTCTCCTCATCTAGGTCACTGTTATAGATTGTAAAAAGCTGTAATTTTCTCATCAGCTGTTATGATGTTCATGTCTCCTAATGTACTTGCTGAATGTATATTGTATGTCAGTGGCACACCAGAACACTGCAGTAACTGACGAGAAAACAACAATTTGCATTTTATAGCAGCTTTAATGTAGAAAAACATCTCTAGGTGCATCACAGAGACGTAATATGACAAAAATTGATGCTAAGCCAAAGTATTAGGGGTGGTCAAAAGAGGTGTGTATTAAAGAGAGTCTGAAAGAAGGAGAGGGAGTCAAGAGACACATGGATTTAAGGAGCAAATTCCAATGGGTGTGGTTTAGGTAGCTGATAGCACAGTCATCAGTGGTGGCACACAGGAAGCGAAAGATGTTCAGGAGGGCAAAGTCAGAGGAAAGGAGAGTTCTGGAGGCATGTAGGGCTGGAGGAGGTAACAGAGAAAGGGAGGGGCAAGATCATGAAGAGATTTAACATGAGACTAATAGATTTTAACTCTTTCAAAAGCCATACACTTACACAGAGTTAAAATTGGGCTATAGTTTTAAATTGGAGGCTTGGAGTGATTGTAGGGCAACAAGGTTATGATTTGTTGCAAGTGAAGAACATCTCAGGGGTTCTGAGATTGAGAATGATGACGGCCAGGTTGGGATGGATCTAACTACAAGGCACTCTTAAGGTCAGAGTGTGCCAGGAGGTAGCCCAGGAATAATTTAGAATGAGTGAGTCAGAATGTGAAGAACCCTTGAGTGAGATGTGACAAGCTTGGCCTGTATCTGGAACTAATTTAGCCCATCAAAATTTTAGCAGTAGTGGCTAGAGCTCAGGTGGACATAAGAAGCTTGCCAGAATTGACATGCACTGTAGCCAGTTGGGAGAAAACAAAATTTGCAAAAAAAAAAAGTCACAGGGTGGAATCTTACCACATTTGAAAATTTTCTGAGTTTGGGACCAAAAGCAGTTCCTGACCCCGCTGGTGATACCTGGCCACCCACCTGCGCAATCTTATCGGAGGCGGCCAATTAAGAGGCCGCCTCCGGGTGTGCTATCCAATTAAGATCAGCAGACAGAACAGGCACCCAGCTGGCCCAGTGGGAGGGCCCGCAGCAATGTCCTGCTGGCAGCCCCATCAGGAGAGGTGGGTCCTGCTGCGGCAAGCAGGAAAATGTGAGGGTGCCTCAAGATGGAGGTGCCCTCGGGAGATACATAAAATTAATAAAATTATTTGTGGCCACAGCTGCCAGGCCATCATTGTGGAGGGGGCTCCATCCACAGGATGGCCTGGGGCCGCAGCTTTGGCCCTGTGGCAGAAATAGCTCCAGAGAAGTGGGGATGGTGGATAAATAAAGGATGCTTCACTGGTATCCCGGTTTGCCACCGGTAAGCCGCCTCCAACAATCAGCTGGGCTTCACCCGCAGCATGGGTCCCGTCCACCACCAGTAAGTTCCAGGCGGCGTTCTCAATCTGGCCCCAAGTGTCCAGTTAATGGCCACTAATAGGTTACCTGCTGCTGCCAGATAGGTACAAGCATACGAATTCGGAGCTGGAGTAGGCCACTTTGTAGCCACTTCATTTGATCAGCCGTCTCTGGCAAGATCACCCAGAGACGGGAATGCAATCGACCCGATGGTGGCCTTTTGGATTTCCCTCCCAGTCTCACCTCCAGCCATGCCTCCGCAGGTCTCATGAGATTCGCCCACAAAGTCTAATCCAAGAATTAAAGCTGCAGCCATTTACAAAATAAATTAGACTGCATTGTGCAGAATAAATCTTATTCAGAATTGATCAGGTTTTTGATGAGTTTCATATGTTATAAATGTGATTTTAACTGGAACTTTTCACCTGAGAAAAAATTCTAGAATGAAACTCAAACCAGCATCACAGTTCTTTGGAGCAATTTGGTTAGCCGTTTCCTCTTACTTGTAAATTTGATATTTGCTCCTCGTTCAAGGTTTGTCATTATCAAAAAAAATTGTGATCTTATTGTTCTTTGCTGCTTATTGTTTAGGAATTGATCCTTGCCAATTGAATCATACTGCTTTTGATTTGCTGCACATAGTCAGTGGAATGGATATTTGATGGTGATTTAACAGACAAGTGCTCATTTCAGTGAAACACCATTTTTTTTCAGCTTGCACATATGATGCCCTGAGGCCTGATCCCTTGAAGTAGGACATTTTCAGATGTGCCACTTTTGAAAGGCATGACACAATGAACAGTCACCGGTGCAAGACTCAGTTATATTTTTAAAAATATTCCATGATATTGGTAGCTGTGAGGCAACCATTGCTCAACGGTCAATGTATTTATAATCAAGGCCACCAAACTACAGTGACTAAGTAAGTTAAATTGCATTTTTAATGTACTATATTTTGGAATTTTTGCCGCTGTTTAGAGGATCAAATACGATGATTCTGCCCAGTTTTCTGTGAAAACTATAAATTAGTTCTGATTGTTATTGTTTGTTCCTTTATCGATGCACTTAGGGCTAGAATTTTGCTTTCTCCCATTTTCAGGCGCGGGAGTCGCGATTCGCAATCTGCCTGCACCTGGTTCCATTGAGGTAGGCAGCACGCGAACTTCATGCTGCCCCTTATTGCCATGATCACCATGTTCAGCGCGACCCACGCTGCTGCCTGGCTGAGCAGTCAAGAGGGGGCCCATCAGTGTGCAAGGCTAGCTGGTGTTCCAGCTGGCTTCCAGCTTTTGAAGGCAGCCTGCCCCTCTTAAAGGGGAACTGCACTGGCTGAGCGGAAGCTGCTGCTGACTGCCATGACTACAAAATTGTCTGCAAGTGGAAAGATGACAAATGGAACAGCAGGGAAGATGACAGGATGAGAGAGGCTGTGTTTCTGTGGGGTGCCTGGGGATCCTCATGAAATGCTCTCCAAAGGGAATGGGAGCAGGTGGCCAGGGAGGGGAACTCCCTGAGTTTTGCCCTGAGGATCTCGCAGAAGTACTGGAAGAAGTTCAGTGATCTTATGCGTGTGGTCAAGGTCACATGACATCTGCCATTGCCCCAGGGGCACTGCAACTACAGCCCCTTACTGACTTGGTGTAGACAGGTGACCAAAATTTCTGACTTTCCCAAATGGATGCACCAACTCACCAAAACTCCTCCAAAAACAAAACACAGCACTTCCACAAACTTTGCTACAGCAGAAGCAAGCCAAAAGCACCTCACCTGCAAGTTAGATGGCTGTCCCTTTAAATAACACAAGTGGAAGGTCTCTTGTGCAGTGGAATCCATGTTCAGGTGTGAGTGATCAGCACAGGTGTTCTTTAGACCTACACAGTCGAAGTTTTAGAAATGTGAATCAAATTAGCTGGAATGCTTCTGCTGCATGCACGGTATGCCTGCGCTAGTGCCCTTCCCAACATGGGCTGCCTTGTGGACCTCACCAGAAGTGACCAGAAGTGCGGCACATGCAATTTTTAGACATCGGGGCTTCCGTAGCACCGGCAACAGCAATGGTATGGCACCCAATTTTGCGGCCTTAATTTTTATCTTATCTTTTCTATAGCCCAAGATAGAGAGCAAAATAGTCAGCAAGATATTCCAGCTTTGAAGAAGGTACGAAGTGTTGAGCATCCTGGTGAAAGGTGATTGTGAAGGTTAGTAATATTGGAATAATGAAGACTTTTGTGGCCTTAAAATATGACAGAATTGGCAGAAATAGAGTGATTAGCCATGGTGCGGGGGTGGGGTTGGGGATGGCGACCACCAGAAATTGATTTTGGTGGGGGGACGGTTCCTGAGGTTTTGCAGCAGTGTGGAGTCAGTGGGGGAGGAATTATGTTATTTAACAGTATGGGGGAGGAAAGGAAGTTTTGTGATTTGGTAGCCTCTGCCATAAGAATTTTAACTGGAAAGATTTTTGCTCAAAAACACTTGATGTTGCCTACCCACTGTAGCTGGACAAATAAATAACACAGCTGCAGACTGAAATGTTTCTGTAAACAAATCAATTCTAAGACTAAAAACTTCAACCACAGCTGTTCAAAACAATATATTTCTTTCTCAGTCACTGGGATGTATTTTTGGAGCCTTCCCCCCCACCCCCCCACCACCGCCCCCAAAGTCAGGAACGGAGGCGGGGTGAGGGGCCCAAAAATACCAGCGCCTGGCAGCGTTTTCAATTTCAAGGCAACGATCCCAGCATGAGCAATAAGCAACAGGGTGGGGAGGAGGGTGGGACAGGAATTCCGTTCTCATTCCAATTAAGGCCAATTAACACTGTTGAAAAGCTCGTTAAGAGTTTATCAGGGGTTTAAGTTCAAATTTCTAAAGGGCAGGACAGTTATCTGAAGGCAGGTGGGTAAAGAGCGGGTAGCCAGCCATGTCTGCTTCAGGGCGTCACACTTGCCCCAGAAGAGGGTCTCCAGGGCATGGGGGACTGGGCACTTGTTAAGGGGGTGCCCTTGGTTCTGTGTAGGTGGCAAGGAGAGTGGGCACAGCACCTGGGCTTTGAACAGGGTTGGCATACCCTGGCATCACAGGGGCAGAGGAGAAGGGAGCCACTGCCAAGGACAGTAGGGTGGAAACCTGCCCAGAAGGCAGGCTTCAGCTGGCAATGGGGGCACAACTATCAGATTTTGGGTCCAGTGGGGATGAGGGGGAATACCCTTTGCAGGGAGAGCAGAACCCTAGATGTCAGGAGGGCACAGGAGAGGAGAGGGGCGGCGCAGTGGTTAGCACCGCAGCCTCACAGCTCCAGCGACCCGGGATCAGTTCTGGGCACTGCCTGTGCAGAGTTTGCAAGTTCTCCATGTGACCACGTGGGTTTCCGCCAGGTGCTCAAGTTTCCTCCCACAGCCAAAGAATTTGCAGGTTGATAGATAAATTGGCCATTGTAAATTGCCCCTAGTGTAGGTAGGTGGTAGGATAATGGTGGGGATGTGGTAGGGAATATGGGATTGATGTAGGATTAGTATAAATGGGTGGTTGTTGGTCGGCACAGACTCTGGGCCAAAGGGCCTGTTTCAGTGCTGTATCAATAAAAAAAAGGGCAGCAAGGCAATGGAGGCGAAACCCTCAACACAGGATCGACTACCAAAGACGGAGATACCTGGACATGACTGAGAACTAGTGCCACAGGATAACTCTCCAGTTAGATGGTCACAGTCATTTGTACCCTCACCGTTGAAGACCTCGCACCTTCCAGCACTAGTCATCATGTCCTGCCACTCGCCATCAAAGTCACTGTGACTTTGAACTTTTTTGCTTCTGGCTTCTTCCAAGGATCAGCTGTGGACCTTAGTGTCATCTCAAAAATGGCTTCACAGCACTGATGCCCTCTTTGCCAGAGCTAGACAGATATTCATTTAATCACAGAAATGATCTCGCAGGGACAGACGGCACAGGGTTTCGCCTCCATCACTGAATTCCCCAGGTGCAGGGCATCATCAATTGCATCCATGTGGCCATCAAGGCAGCCAGTGACCGGTCAATGAGATCCATCAACACAAAAGGCTTTCACTCTCTCAACGTCCAACTGGACTGCGACCACAAGAGCTTACTCCATGTGTGCGCTCACTTTCCTGACAGCTTCCGTGACTTCTTCATCCTCCGCCAGTACAGGCTGCCTCGGTACTTCACTCCATCCCCCAAAGTGTGCTGATGGATCTAAGGGAACAAGGGAAATCCTTTCTATGGGAGCCCATACAAAGGCATAGAGGCGATACAAGCAATGCCACCTTCTCAGCAGGACAACCATTGAATCGGCCTTCTGGCTTCTGAAGATGTGATTCTGGTGCCTGGACTGGTCAAGTGGTGCCCTACAATGTACTCCTGCAAGGGTCTCAGTCATTGTGGTGGTCTGCTGCTCTCTCCATAGCATGGCCGTCCAGAGAGGTGTGGACCTTTAGGACAGTGAGGCCCTGGAAGGAGACAGCTCATTGGGTCAGGAGCAGGCGCAGGAGGTGAGAGAGGAGGAGGAATTGGAGGCGAAGAGAGATGATGCTGAGCAGAGAGGTGCCCCTGCTGCACTATGAGGTGGCATCTTCCTGCCATCCTCTGGGAAGAGGACCTCCCTCCTCTCCCTCCCGGCGTCCATCACCAGATCCAGGTCAGCATCAATGAAGCCCCAGGTGCCAGGCCTCCAGCTCCCCTGTGACATCTTCCTTCCCTCAGGTGCAAATGGCAGATTTCTCCCTCAGGACAACAAGAAGCCTCAGTGATTGTTGTGGATTGTCTAAATGAGTCCCACACTTCATCTGGCCAATCTCCATTCCCACCCCTATTGGCTCTAAGTGGACAAGAAATCCATCTCTATATCAATTAAAGGCTCACCTCTGAGAAAATATCAACTTTAATCAGTTTCCCACTGAAGGTGGGCTTCTGACCCAAAAAGAAACCCGGCTCCTGTTTTCCGCCTCCGTGGCGAAATTCAGCCCTCTGTGTTTCCAAGCTAGCCTCTCACTCTGAAGTAAATATATGTATTTCCTAATAGTTCATCTGACAAAATTCTAAATTCATCTTACAACATTTGCAAATCATTTAAAAAATACATTAATTGTAGCCTGTACAAAGACACATTTATAGTTTTGCTCTGAGAAAGTAGATAATTTTCTATGAACAATGATAGATTCAAATTCAAAAGGAGAAAAGGAAATCAGGTAATACAATAACCACTTGTCTCTGTTTTCCTCTGATTTTCTTTCACTTGCTTTCACAGTCCGAGACAACCTCTCAAGTTAAAAACAAAACTTGATAATTCTTTTCATTGAAATTTTACCTTAAAAAAAGCTTTTGAAATTCTCAGCATTTCGTCAAATCATTTGGAAAAACAGCCTGGTGAGAAACATCTTTCCAGTTGCATGCTGGAAAATGGTACACACTGCAAATGCTCAGATTATGGCACTTTTTTTTAGCTGACAGGGTTAAACCTCTTGGTTAAAAACAGAAGTTTAAGCTTTTCAGAGAATCTGAGGTAGTGTTGCCAACCCTCCTTGGTTAAAGATTGCCCTCCCAGACACTTCTGTGAGAAACGGGAGACAAAACTTCTCATGACCAACAGGACTGCAACATGCAGATGCAATGCTGCACTGATGCATGTGTGCTTAAACTGGTACAACCATCTGTTGGATGGAGCAGTTTTTGGAGGGCAGGGGATTTTGGGTATTGTACTGCCATTATTGACCAATTGCTGCAAGGATTGACATGTTGTGCAACCAGAGGTGGAAGCAGGATACTTGAAGTATGGCAGTCATGCGATGGAATTTCATAGAATAGTGTACAACCAGAGTTGAAGCATTCATGTGCAATGTTTGTTTGCACTGGAATGCTGACTTGGGTTGCAATAGAGTGCTACAGTGGAAGTTTGGTAACTGAGGATAATTAAGGGTTAATTTTATCTTAAATCTAATCTGTCTTTTATTTAGCAGATTAACTTAACAATTGCTGTGAGGGTTGGAGAAGGTGAGTTTTAGACCAGCTTTAAACAGGGTTCACTCAGGCTCTGCTTGCAGCTGCACCTTGTTAATTAGAGAAGTGGCTGAAACTAGTTTTCAGGGGGCTAGAGTCAGTCAGTATAAAAGTGAGCCATCTTACAGTGCTGGCTTTGATTGTACTAGAGTGCTGACTTGGGTTGCAATAGAGTGCTACAGTGGAAGTTTGGTGACTGAGGAAGTTCGGTAAGGAGGGAGCGAGGAGCTCCTTTCATTTCCTCCCTGTCCTCAGAGTGAGGGGAGCCGAGAGCTTCCAAAGAGCACAGCTGACTGGGAGAAGACTCGGAGGACGGAGTTCCGGACCGGTAAGTATAAAAAACCAACCTCTGGTAAAAAAAACTGAGTGACGTCACAGAAAGCTGTGACCTGATTGGCTGGTAGGGAATTGTTTTTACTGAATTTGAATATAAAACATTGATAAAAATTGATTGATTAAAACCCTAATTAACTAATTAATAAGTAGAGTAACTAAACCAGAGGGAGGAGATTATTGAATTTAGACAGCATTTAATATATGTAGTAGGAATCTAGCACTAGGGACCATATAGTTATTATAACAATTTAGTAAGGATTTAATAAGTATTTATTTATCTTAAATTAATTTATTAATTAGTGCTAGAAATGTCAGTTAGAGGGCTGAAGTGCTTCACCTGTGAGATGTGGGAGGTCCGTGACGCTTCCAGCGTTCCGGACGACTACTTATGCAGGAAGTGTACCCAGTTGCAGCTCCTCACAGACCGCATGGATCAGTTGGAGCGGCAACTGGATGCACTTAGGAGCATGCAGGTGGCAGAAAGCATCATAGACAGGAGTTTTAGAGAAGTGGTTACACCCAAGGTGCAAGCAGATAGATGGGTGACCGCTAGAAGGGGCAGGCAGTCAGTGCAGGAATCCCCTGTGGCTATCCCCCTCTGTAACAAGTATACCGTTTTGGATATTGTTGTGGGGGATGGCCTCTCAGGGGAAAACAGCAGCAGCCAGAGCAGTGGCGCCAAGGCTGGCACTGTTGTTCAGCAGGGAGGGACAAAGCGCAGAAGAGCAATAGTTATAGGGGACTCTATAGTCAGGGGCACAGATAGGCGCTTCTCTGGACGTGAAAGAGACTCCAGGATGGTATGTTGCCTCCCTGGTGCCAGGGTCAAGGATGTCTCTTCAACGGACAGGGGGCATTCTGAAGGGGGAGGGTGAACAGCCAGAGGTTGTGGTACGCATCGGTACCAATGACATAGGCAGGAAGAGTGACGAGGTCCTGCAGGGGGAGTTTAGGGAGTTAGGTAGAAAGTTAAAAGACAGGACCTCTAGGGTTGTAATCTCGGGATTACTCCCTGTGCCACGTGCCAGTGAGGCTAGAAATAGGAAGATAGTGCAGCTAAACACGTGGCTGAACAGCTGGTGTAGAAGGGAGGGTTTCAGATATCTGGACCATTGGGCTCTCTTCAGGGACAGATGGGACCTGTACAAGAAGGACGGGTTGCATCTAAAGTGGAGGGGCACAAATATCCTGGCTGCGAGGTTTGCGAGCGTCACACGGGAGGGTTTAAACTAGTGTGGCAGGGGGGTGGGAACCAGAGCAGTAGGACAGCAAGTGAAATAAATGAGGGGGAACTAGTAAATAAGGCCAGTAAGACTAAGAGGAAGAGCAGGCAGGGAGATGTTGCGGAGCACAGCGGGACTGGTGGTCTGAAGTGCATTTGTTTCAATGCGAGAAGTATAACAGTTAAGGCAGATGAACTTAGAGCTTGGATTAGTACTTGGAACTATGATGTTATTGCTATTATAGAGACTTGGTTGAGGGAAGGACAGGATTGGCAGCTAAATGTTCCAGGATTTAGAATGTTCAGGCGGTTAAGAGGGGGATGTAAAAGGGGTGGGGGAGTTGCATTACTTGTTAAGGAGAATATCATAGCTGTATTGCGGGAGGACACCTCGGAGGGGTCATGCAGCAAGGTAATAAGGGTGGAGCTCCAGAATAGGAAGGGTGCAGTCACGATGTTGAGGGTTTTCTACAGGCCTCCCAACAGCCAGCAGGAGGTAGAGGAGCAGATATGTAGACAGAGTTTGGAAAGATGTAAAGGAAACAGGGTTGTGGTGGTGGGTGATTTTAACTTCCCCTATATTGACTGGGACTCACTTAGTGCTAGGGGCTTGGATGGGGCAGAATTTGTAAGGAGCATCCAGGAGGGCTTCTTGAAACAATATGTAGATAGTCCAACTACGGATGGGGCCATACTGGACCTGGTATTGGGGAATGAGCTCGGCCAGGTGGTTGAAGTTTCAGTGGGGGAGCATTTCGGGAACAGTGACCATTATTTCATAAGTTTTAAGGTACTTGTGGATAAGTATAAGAGTAGTCCTCGGGTGAAGGTGCTAAATTGGGGGAAGGCTAATTATAACAATATTAGGCAGGAACTGAAGAATTTAGATTGGGGGCAGCTGTTTGAGGGTAAATCAACATCTGACATGCGGGAGTATTCCAAACGTCGGCTGATTAGAATCCAGGACCGGCATGTTCCTGTGAGGAAGAAGGATAAGTTTTGCAAGTTTCGGGAACCTTGGATAACGCGGGATATTGTGAGCCTAGTCAAAAAGGAAAAGGAAGCATTCGTAAAGGCTGGAAGGCTAGGAACAGACGAATCCGTTGAGGAATATAAAGACAGTAGGAAGGAACTTAAGCAAGGGGATAGGAGGGCTAACTTATTAGTGAGAGGCAGCATGGTTTTGTGAAGGGGAGGTCGTGTCTCACTAATTTGATTGAGTTTTTTGAGGACGTGACAAAGATGATTGATGAAGGAAGGGCAGTGGATGTTATCTATATGGACTTCAGTAAAGCCTTTGACAAGGTCCCTCATGGCAGACTGGTACAAAAGGTGAAGTCACATGGGATCAGAGGTGAGCTGGCAAGATGGATACAGAACTGGCTCAGTCATAGAAGACAGAGGGTAGCAGTGGAAGGGTGCTTTTCTGAATGGAGGGATGTGACTAGTGGTGTTCCGCAGGGATCAGTGCTGGAACCTTTGCTGTTTGTAGTATATGTAAATGATTTGAAGGAAAATGTAGCTGGTCTGATTAGTAAGTTTGCGGATGACACAAAGGTTGGTGGAGTTGCGGATGGTGATGAGGATTGTCAGAGGATACAGCAGTATATAGATCGGTTGGAGACTTGGGCGGAGAAATGGCAGATGGAGTTTAATCCGGACAAATGTGAGGTAATGCATTTTGGAAGGTCTAATGCAGGTGGGAAGTATACAGTAAATGGCAGAACCCTTAGGAGTATTGACAGGCAGAGAGATCTGGGCGTACAGGTCCACAGGTCACTGAAAGTGGCAACGCAGGTGGATAAGGTAGTCAAGAAGGCATATGGCATGCATGCCTTCATCGGTCGGGGCATAGAGTATAAAAATTGGCAAGTCATGCTGCAGCTGTACAGAACTTTAATTAGGCCACACTTAGAATATTGCGTGCAATTCTGGTCGCCACACTACCAGAAGGACGTGGAAGCTTTGGAGAGGGTACAGAAGAGGTTTACCAGGATGTTGCCTGGTCTGGAGGGCATTAGCTGTGAGGAGAGGTTGGATAAACTCAGATTGTTTTCACTGGAACGATGGAGGTGGAGGGGTGACATGATAGAGGTTTACAAAGTTATGAGCGGCATGGACAGAGTGGATAGTCAGAAGCTTTTTCCCAGGGTGGAAGAGTCAGTTACTAGGGGACATAGGTTTAAGGTGAGAGGGGCAAGGTTTGGAGGGGATGTTCGAGGCAAGTTCTTTGCACAGAGGGTGGTGAGTGCTGGAACTTGCTGCCGGGGGAGGTGGTGGAAGCAGGTACGATAGCGACGTTTAAGAGGCATCTTGACAAATACATGAATAGGATGGGAATAGAGAGATACGGACCCCGGAAGTGCAGAAGGTTTTAGTTTAGGGAGGCATCAAGATCGGCGCAGGCTTGGAGGGCCGAATGGCCTGTTCCTGTGCTGTACTGTTCTTTGAATAGTTTCCATTAACAAAAGAACAAAGAACAAAGACATAGCAAAAGAGGAAGTAGTAGAGGAATTGGATAGGATAAAAATAAAGATGAGGTACTTAAAAGATTGGCAATGTTCAAAGTAGAAACGTCACCCAGTTCAGATGGGATGCACGTGGCTTACTGAGGATGGAAAAAGCAGAGTACAGACTTCCAATGCGCCTTAGATATTGGAGTGGTGCCAGAGGACTGGAAGGTTGCAAATGTTCTACTCCTGTTTAAAAAAGGGGAGAATGATAAACCCAGCAGATACAGGCCAGGCAGTCTAACAATCAGTGTGGAAAAAATGTTTGGAGACAATAATCCCAGTGAAAATTAAATGTCACTTGGAAGAATATAAGTGACATCCAGCAAGGCAAACTGAGTTTGTCTAACTTGATTGAGTTTTTTGTTGAAGTAACAAGAAGACAGATGAAGGTAGTGTTGTTAATGTTGTAAAAATGGACTTTCAAAAGGTGTTTGATAAAATACCACATGATAGGCTTGTTAGCAAAATTGAACCCCATGGGTTTAAAGAAGAAACTGCAGAAGTGATCTTGGGGACAGAGAGCACTAAGTGAGAACTTGGGGTTGGGGAGCATCGGGGGTCATTTCAGTGTCTGAGAAAGCAACCAAGCATTATTCTGTTCAAAGGAAACTCCAGAAACTGCTCCATCCAACAGATGGTTGTACCAGTTTAAGCACATGTGCACCAGTGCAGCATTGCATCCAATGCATGTTGCAGTTCTGCTGGTCATGAGAAGTTTTGTTCCCGGTTTCTCACAGGACTGCGAGGGAAATCTTTAACCAGGGAGGGTTGGCAACACTACCTCCGGTTCTCTTAAAAGCTTCTGGCAGGGTGGACACAAAATTAGCTGAGAGACAGAATGCAGAGAGCAATGGTGAACGTTTGTTTTCAGAATTGTACAGTGGTGTCAATGTTAGGACCAAAGCTCTTTTTGCATTTGGCACGAAAGCTATGAATGTAGTAAACAGTGAGAAGGATAGCAACATACTTTACGAGGACATAGGTAGATTAGTAAAATGGGCAGTCACACGGCAGATGCTATTTAATGAAGAGAAGTGTGAAGCGACGGATTTTGTTTGGAGGAATGACGAGAGGCAGTTAAACTCAATGATACAATTTCAAAGGAAGTGCAGGGACAGAGAGATACTACCTAGGAGCACTGGGAAGGGGCCTGAAGTCTGGAAGTAGTGTGATAGGGTCTCAAGGTTTCATACTTTGCGAGGGAATCTGGGAGCATTGGTGTAGGCCTCAGGAATGGGGAGCATTAGAAGTGATCTTGGGAACAGAGAGCACTGAGTGAGAACTTGGGTTGGGGAGCACTGGGGGTCATTTCGTGTCTGAAAAGGCAGCCATACATTATTGAGCATGTTCAACGGATCATGTGAGCATCTCTGGCAAGGCTAGCATTTATTGCCCATCCTGAATTGCCCTTGAGCAGGTGGTGGTGAGCCACCTTCTTGAACCGCTGCAGTTCATGTGGTGTAGGTACATTCACAGTGCTGTTCGGAAGGGAGTTCCAGAATTTTGATCCAGCAACAGTGAAGGAATGGCAATATAGTTCCCAGTCAGGATGGTGAGTGACTTGGAGGGTAACTTGCAGATGCTGGTGTTCCCATGCATCTGCTGCCTTTCTTCAGGTGGTTGAGGTCAGGGGGTTTGCTGTACAAGGAGCTTTTGTGAGTCGCTGCAGTGCATCTTGTATATGGTACACACAGCTGCCACTATGTGGCAGTGGTGGAGGGAGTAAATGTTTAAGGTTGTGGATGGGGTGACAATCAAGCAGGCTGCTTTATTCTGGATGGTGTTGACCTTGCTGATTGTTGTTGGAGCTGCGCTTATCCAGGCAAGTAGAGAGTATTCCATCCTACTCCTGACTTGTACCTTGTAGATGGTAGACAGGCTTTGGGGTGCCAGGAGTTGAGTTACTTGCCACAGAATTCCCAGACTCTGACCTGCTTTTGTAGCCAAAGTATTTATATGGTTGGTGCAGTTAAGTTTCTGGTAAATGGTAACCCACAGGATATTGATGGTGGGGATTCAGCGATGGTAGTGCTGTTGTATGTCAAGGGGCGATAGTTAGATTCTATCCTGTTGGAGATGGTGATTGCATGGCACTTGTGTGGCATGAATGTTACTTGCCACTCATCAGCCCAAACCTGAATGTTGTCCAGGTCTTGCTGCATGAGGGCTTGGACTGCTTGAGTACCTGAGGAGTTGCCAATGGTACTGAACACTGTGCAATCATCAGCAAGCATCCCCACTTTGACCTTATAATGGAGGGAAGGTCATTGATGAAGCAGCTGAAGATGTTTGGGCCTGGGACACTACCCTGTGGAATTCCTGCAATGATGTCCTGGAGCTGAGATGATTGAGTTACAACATGCTGAGATGCACTTGGGATTTCCAGCTGAAGATGGTTGCAAATGTTTCAGTCTCGTCTTTTGCACTGACGTGCTGGGCTCGCCATCATTGAGGTTGAGGATGTCTTTGGAGCCTCCATCGCCAGTTAGTTGTTTAATTGTCCACCACCATTCACGACTGGATGTGGCAGGACTGCAGAGCTCTGATCTGATCCGTTGGTTATGGGATTGCTTAGCTCTGTTTCCAGCATGCTGATTTTGCTATTTGGCATGCATGTAGTCCTGAGTTGTAGCTTCAAAAGATTTTCACCTCATTTTTAGTTATGCCTTATGTTCCTGGCATGTTCTCCTACACCCCTCATTGAACCAGGGTTCGTCCTTGGCCTGATAATAATGGTAGAGTAAAGAATATGCTGGCCCATGAGGTTACAGCTTGTGGTTGAATACAGTTCTGCTTCTGATGGCCCACAGTGCCTCATGGATGCCCACGTTTGAGGTGCTAGACCTGTTCTGCTTCTGTCCCATTTAGGAAGGTGTTGTGGTGTTCACTCCTACCAATACTGTCATGAGCAGATGCATCTGCGACAGGTAGATTGGTGAGGATGAGGTCAAGTAGTTTTATTCCTCTTGTTGGTTTTCTCACCTCCTGCTGCAGGCCCAGTCCGGCAGATGTGTCCTTCAGGAGTCACCCAACTTGGTCAGTAATGGTGCTACCGAGCAACTCTGGTGATGGGCATTGAAGTTCCCCCACTCAGCACATTCTGTGCCCTTGCTACCTACAGTACTTATTTGAAGTGGTGTTCCACATGGAGGTGTACTGAGTTATCAGCTGAGAGAGGACAGTAGGTGGTAATCAGCAGGAGGTTTTCTTACCAATGTTTGACCTGATGCCATGAGATTTCTTGGGGATCTGAGTCAATGTTAAGGACTGCCGGGCCACTCCCTTCCGACTGTATACCACTGTGCTGCCACCTCTGATGGGTCTGACCTGCTGGTGGGACAGGACATACCCAGGTATCATGATGGAGGAGTCTGGGGCATTAACTGTAAGGTATAATTCAGTAAGGATTACAATGTCACGCTGTTGCTCTCCCAATTTTGGCACAAGTCCCCGACTGGGCAGGGTGTGCCTTTGTTGATGCTGGGTGTTCTGTCTGGCTATATCCTTATTCAACTTTTCTGTAGCAGTTTGATACAACTAAGTAGCTTGTTGACCATATCAGAGGGCAGTTCAGAGTCCACCACATTGCTGTAGGTCTGGAATGATGTGTAGGTGTAAGGTGGCCGATTTCGTCTCCTGAAAGACATTAGTGAACTAGGTAATCCAGTAGTTTCATGATCATTATTAATGGGACTAACATTTTATTCCAAATTTTATTCATTAATTGAATTCAAATTCCCCCAGCTGACATGGTGGATTTGAACTCATGTCTCCAGACCATTAGTCTGGGCCTCTGGATTACCATGATGCTACCATCCCCATAAGACTTGGGAAGGGGGTTCTGGTCTCCAGGAAGAGGAGGGTGGTACATTGAAGTGGAGCATTGGGTGTCAGAGTTTGGTAGTAATGCTGTATCTCTGGCTCAGTTTTGACCATCAAGCACTCCATTGCTTGGTTCCTGGTTTTAAATTCCTGCCTTATAGGACTTGGTGCAATATTAGGATATTTGACGACTACACCCTCATTAGTAAACATAAGTTTTGTAAAACACAAAAATAACCGAATAAAACATCGAAAATGCCATTGTTAGACAGTTTACAAGATATTACCTTTAGCCCCAAATTGATTTACTGCTTTCTTAGAAGAGGAAAAGTTTATCTGCATTTGGAGCCAAAACGGATGGAGAATGTGATGGACTTCAGCCAATCAGAAAGAACCTAATAATTCAAACTCATCTTTCAGTTAGATTTTAATCACTAAGTAAAAGAAACTGAATTCATTTTCAACATTTCCCTGAGAAAAAGAAATCCATTCTTGATAAGCAGGCTTTGTTTTACATTCTAAATGTGAACAAAAGAAACCACAGATGCTGTTAATCACAGGTGTTCTCTAGCGATCTGAAAGAAAATATTGTGCAGTTCAAAATAGAAAAGGAGCCATTGTTAAAGGGACAAATTTTGCTGTCAAATGAACGGTGAGGCTAATGACGTTTGTCGTTAGTTAAGTGCAAATAGCATAACATCTTCAGGCAAGGTTCAGATGCACAGTCAAATACAAATATTGAAAAGTTGTTGTCCGAGTTGGGCCACTCCACTCTAGGCTTTGCGAAAGCGACATCTTGCTGTCTGTCTCACCATTGAAATACATTGAATATCATGATGTTGTATATGCATGGTAGATATAAGCTCAAATTAAATCTTGTCATTTCAAGTCTAAGTACTATTTTAACGATGTGATAAGTGTTAATGACTGCCAGTCACTTCTCTGGCACTGAAAATTAGCTATTACAGATGTGGAGCCTCATTCTTTCAGGTTTCAATTTTGGAGATTTAAAAAATGCCAAACTTAATTTTTTTTAAACAAAATTTCCTCCAGGTGCTCTGGTTTCCTCCCACACACCAAAGACTTGCTGGTTGATAGGTTAATTGGCCATTATAAATTGCCCCTAGTGTAGGTGGTAGGGAAATATAGGGACAGGTGGGGATGTGGTAGGAATATGGAATTAGTGTAGGATTAGTATGAATGGGTGGTTGATGGTCGGCACAGACTCGGTGGGCCGAAGGGCCTGTTTCAGTGCTGTATCTCTAAAAAAAAAAAAATTTTAGGTTTCATTTCTTTTTTTTTCTTTTTCTCTTAATCCAATCTCCTTTTCTTGTCATTTTTCTTTCGGTAGCTGATTTGACATTGGATTCACCCACTCTAATTCACATTTCCTTCTCAGTCCTTGCAATGTTTATTTCACAGTCCTTCAAAGGATTGGTTAAGGAGATACTTAGTTGCATGTCCTGTTCACTGAAATCCCAGATGCCCTTTAGGAACCGACGGTTTTCCCATGTCACACATTCAGCAACTTGCTGCATAAAAAAATTCATAAACCTACATGTGCAAAGGGCAAGTGTCATGCAGCCCCCCACCTGCCAAAAACGAGGCATATTGATTTCGTCATATGAACATTGATTTTAAACTGTTGCTGGAGTGAAGAAATGACTTGTTTGAAGATCACCAGACACTTGGCTGGAAGAACATTTGCATACTAAGAGACAGTGCTTAGAGAGACAAAAGAATTGCTCACTGATTCAATTAACAGAGATTGGTCTGGGCAATGGTTCCACACCTTGTCAGTAAGAGACAGCACTACACCGCCACCCCCCCCCCCCCCCCCCACCGTTGATAGCTTTGAAATCCACAAACCTCGCAGGAGAGACTGTTCCAAATAAGGAGCTAGTCACATGACTAATTTGCTGGGCAACTTGGGGTTTTTTGAATTGTGCCACAGAGAAAGGAACAGAAGGCAGTTTTGCAACTGAAGCTGGACCAAGCAAGCCTCTCTCCTGGCTGTCTCTCTCTTGCTTTCTCCCAAACCACCGGACCCATGGAAGACACGTAAACCTCAAGAGAAAAAAGACTCCTACATCAAAACAAGTGGAAGCATGAACTGGGCCCCAACGAATAGCAGGACTTACTGGCAGCCAAAGACTCCACATTGAACTCAAAGGACAGTAAGTAGCTAATAGATATTGCCTCAAACTTTTCCCCTTCATTCTTTCTACTTTTTTTGTCTCTATCTGCGCGTGTGTTTATCATGTATGCATACTAGTGTGGCCATGTCGCATATTTGTAGTCGTTAACCGGATTAGAGTTTAATATTAATGAACTTCCACCTTTCTTGTTTAAATCTAAGGAAACCTGTCTGATTTCTTTGCTTTACAGTTGGAGCAGTGAACAAGGATTCACTGAGGGGGAAGCTAAAAACACGGTGTTTCTAAAATAAAACCCTGTTATGGTTAAACCAGGCAAAGGCTGAGATGGAACCCCTTAGACCCTTTCTCACCTGGTTGCAACAGCAAGTCTAACTAATGACACATGCCATTAGATGACCTGCCATGGCAAATTATGGCTCAGTATTTACTTGAAATAAATCTTTAAGAATTCAATGTCTGGTTTGTTTCAAAGTTTTAGAAAAAATAGAGAAATTCACAATTGCTCACAGGATGCTCTTCAACTCAATGAAAGCACTGATGAATTCTACAAACTGCATTGATATGATTGGTCATTTCTTTCCACTGTGAGGTAAAATATCGAGTCAAAGCTTAGGCCTTGCGATGGGCTTAACCCCTGAAGTGAAAACTTGTAAAAGATGCAAAAGACAATTCAGTGGGTAAATTTAATCATGTAGCTGTTAAATGTATAATACTTTAATATTTTTATTCTGTTTCAAAACCTTATTTTTCATGTTAAAAATTTCAGTTACTGAGAAAAAAAATCAATGCATTGACATTTTTTCAGAAGTGTTTTTAGTAATTGGATTGACTCACTTTCTTGAATTGATCGATTCTCCTGCCTAGTTTAGGATTGGTTATTTCCATAAGTCGAATAAGTTCCATAAACTTCTTGTTAGAACTTCTCCAGTTGCTTTTTCTCTTTCATTCTTACATTCCTGATCTCTTCAGATCTCATTTGCTGTTTTATTTTGAGACAATTAACAAAGAATAATGGAAAAAGCATTCCAGCAAAATTGTGATATTGCAGAAAATAAGTGTTACGCCAATGTGTTTTGTTGAGTGATAATTTTCTTTGGTCCACTGACTGGAGATTTGAATTTATTTTTTCAAAGACATTTTTAAAAGACATTTAAAGCAGGATGACTGCTAGCAGCTTACGATGATCACCTAGTTTGCAACACTGTATCCTACACTGCAAAGAACTGTGAGGAGGGAGGTGAAATGACTGCATTTCCTAGCAAGAACCAAGACCCAGGAAGATTAAAGCTGTTATTTCAGCAAGCAGAAAAATATTGTGAACTGCTATGTTTGAATCACTGAGTGACTGTCATGTGACAAGCCCTTCCCCATCTATGATTTTAAGCTTGTGGCCGGAATTTTACCTACCTGAATCGGGTCCATTCGGAGGCGTGCGGGTGGCAAAATGGCGTCCGATGACTTCGGGACAGGTCCCCGGTGTCATCACACACAGATGCCATTTTAAGATACAGGAAGTCGGGCGCGATCGAGTCGACACTCGCACGCTCGACTGCAAGTAATTTAAAGGCACTTAAATCAATTGAGCAGCCAATTGTCTGGAAATCTACATGGCCATTTGATTTTACGGCTGTAAATCGGGTCACTGATTGTGCCGGAGACCTGGCAGAATTAAAAGGGCAGAAGGCATGATATCAGTGTGGGTGTTGCAGGTAAAGCTTTTGGTGTTGCTTAGCTGTGAAAGTTTCTATGTTTCATATAATTTGTACACATTTGTAGCTTGTGTACAGGGCTCCAAGTGAGTCTGACTCACTGCAGCTCGGGACCTATCTGTTCTCAGTCAGAATTGAGTGGAAGGAAGGGGGTTGTGTGTGCCTGTCTTGACCGCTGGAACTGCGGAGATTCTGTCATAAATCTGGTAGCCAGTCCAATGATGGGGATTGTGCATTTTGGAGGCAACTCTTCAGAGGAGGAGGACCAGCCCCCAATCAAGGACAGAAGGACAGCTGGGCATGCTCAATCTGCTGGTCAGGTATCTCCTCATTATGTGGGAGGGAGAGCAGGTGGTAGAGTCGGGCGAGAGTGATCACAGATCAGGAGACGCGCCTACCCAACAGGCAGGGTATATCGACTGCGTCTGAGCTACCTGCACCTGTCGGAACGCCAGTGCGGAAGAAGGCTGCGTCTGTCACTTGAGACCGTGACATTTCTATGCAAGATGGTCGCAGTGGATGTAGCCTCAAACTGCCTCGGTGGCCATCCAATGCCGGTAGCACCATAGGTGACCGTCGCCCTTAACTTTTATGCGTATGGCTCTTTCCAAGCGTCGACGGCAGACATGTGCAGAGTCTCCCAAGCAGCTGCGCACCACTGCATAAAGGTTGTGACTGATGCACTGTTCAGACCTGCTAATAATTTCATTAGTTTAAAAATGGACAACACCAGCCAGGCTGAAAGAGCAAGAGGATTCAGCGCAATAGCTGGGTTCCCAATGGTTCAGGGCATGATAGACTGTACGCATGTGGCAATTAGATCTCCAGCAGGTCATTCAGGGCATTCATTAACCGAAAAGGCTTCCATTTATTGAACGTTCAGCTTGTATGTGATCATCGCAAGAGAATCATGCAGGTTTGTGCACGTTACCCAGGGAGTTGCCACGATGCATACATTCTCAAAAACTCTCAGGTGCCTGCTCTTTTCAGTCCCCCAGACAGACTGGAAGGTTGGATACTTGGCGGCAGGGGTTATCCTTTTGAAGACATGGCTGATGAAACCCATGAGAATCCCAAGGGGTCATGCCGAGGAATGCTTCAATGAGATCAATGCGGCCACAAGAGTCACAATCGAACAAACGATTGGCCTGCTCAAGATGAGATTTAGGTGTCTGGACCGCTCAGGTGGATCACTACAGTACACTCCAGCACAGGTATCCAGGATTGTTGTCGTTTGCTGTGCCTTGCATAACCTGGCAATGGAAAGGGGAGACGCCATTGAGGAGGCTGAAGGTAACCATGAGGCATCATCAGATGACGATGGAGTTGCTGATGAGGACGATGGGCAACACTCACATGATGGCATGGGAGATGAAGCAGAATTAAGAGCAAGAGAGACCCTGGATGCCCCAATAGGCAGGCGTTTCTCTTGAGAGGATCGCTCCATGCAAAGATTTCACATTGTGGCATGCACTGAGCCATTGTGGGACTGTGAGAGGGGAAAGACACACACATCCAAGGGAAGAGATGATCAGATTGAAAGCAACATCATATCACGAAGAACCCAACCCAAGTGTGTGACATCTCATATATAAGCGCCTCAGCAGCACAACGATGTCTGATGCTACCCCATGGATGACATATGCAAAGTTACATGTTCAAACCACAAATTTATTTACAGTGATGTAATGTGCAACTGAAATAAATAAGCGGAAGGTAATCCAGTGAACCAGGAGTGATGTTACTGTGATTGCTTAAAATGTTTGCGGGTGCTCTTATGTGTGGACAATCCCTCACCACCACACTCAACAGAGGCAGGTGGCTGATCGGGCTGCTGCCCTGCTGTTGATGACTTTGGCAGACATCCTCTGCCTGTTCGCGGCCGTGGAGGCCACGGCATATCAGGGTGCTCATGAGAAATATCAGGTACACTCTCTAACATCCTGGGAGTTTGCGGTTGACATGTTAGTAGCAGAGGGAGCAAGGGGCTGCATGATGCATCAGGAGTGCCCTGAGAGGAGCTCCCATATGCTATCAGCTGCTGCCTCTGTCCCCTCCTGAGTCTTGACTGGTCCTCAAAGCTGAACTCAGAGGGATGAACAGCCTCTACCTGCCGCATGCGCATCTGAGGTTGCGCCCTGATGGCCAGTTCCATGGAGGCTACACTCCCCCTGGATGGCTTCAAGTACTGGCTCCTCCACTGCAACCGCCAAACTGTCAGTGGAGGATGCCAGATGGACAAATGCCTGAAAGTTTGCAGCAGACATGCTCTGGATGGAAGTTTCCAGGGTATGTGCTATGCCTCGCATCGTCTCTGGCAACTCCGCCAGATGTTCATGCACCGCATGTTGAACCTGCAACATCTCCCGCTGAATGGATGTTCTGAGAGGTGCGTCATCAGCTTGTGGCTGTACAGTGGCCTGGCCTCCCACACTCCACCGTGTGTGTGAGGCATTGGCCGGTTCTGGCTCTGGTGGCTGGTCCAGCGACTGCTGTGCTAACAACCGTAAGTGACATCGTTTCCGTGGAGACAGTAATCCCAACCGTGGTGGAAGTCTCTGTGCTGGTGCATGTTGAAGTGCGAAAATGTGACGGTGCACCCTCTGAGGTGATCGCCTCATCCTCTGAGGTGGACTGTTGAGCCCCTGGGACCCCTCCTGGACGCTGATGTGTTTCACCTGCAGGGAAAATCATATTGATCAGTTTGATCAACACCACAGATTGCAGCACATGTCACTTACTGCAGTTTGCACACGTGTGTTCCTCACCTTTTATTAGCACACTTAAGGGCATGAGACGACCACCACTTCAACTGCCCCTCCACCCCTCCCCCCGCCTTACACCCTCCCACCACATTATGGATCACTCACTCTGACTATCAGGGCCACCAACCTCACCATCTGCCATGGCGCGTCCTCCATCCTCCCCTGCTAGCATCAAGGCATTCTCCTCCATAGTTGTCAGGTATGCCTGATTACCCTGGCCACCACCAGTCTGGGACCTCTCCCGGGCATTGTGAGCCCTCTTCTCCTATTTATAAAAGGACGCCTAGTTTAGACATATGATTTGGACTCTCTCACCCTCACCCATTGGGTTTGTTGTTGCATTTCAGCGCGACTGCAATGCAGTGTCCAATTTGAGCACTATTGACCATGCATCCCATACCTGCCCATCCTGCGTCCCAATACAATGCAGCAGGCAAGGACTGCCCATTGCTGGTTTCCAACTTGCATCATCAGGACAGATTGACCCTTCTCTGACACATTCACAATGAGATTAATGGGGAGTGCCCCTTACCTGGACAGAGTGAAGCAGGTCATTGAGCCACTTGCGGGCCTTCATCGACCATCGGCGTTGAATAATATGTCCCGCCTTGCCTCCACCGCCTGGAGGAGGACCTGCAGAGATTCCTCTGAGAATCTGGGGGCTGTGGTGAACCTTCTGCCATCCATCGCTCTGGATTTTGTCTGCAGATGTTGGCCCCTTTCCTGTCCCTGGGCACTGTCACTGTTCCTTGACTTCTTCACTTTCCAGCCAGCTGGTCAGCTCGGCAGTTACACTGACAACTTCTCCTCCACTGTAATTCTCTGAGCATCTGCTCCATTGTACTGCTGTCTGCCTTTTTACAGTGCTGTCATTGGCCCCGCCCCCACATCTCTGTACTCCAGTCTGACTTTTTAAAGTACTGTCATTGGCCCCGCTCCCAACTCCACTGAATCAGCCGGCTGCGCGCGCCCTGTCGGGTGTCGAATAGGCAGAGGGGCCGCTAATTGGCAACCCCGCATGTGATGCCGGTGGGCGGGCGGCGTGGAGCGGATTCGGAGTTCTTGACTGCTTCTGACCCGGCCGCCCTGGAGTCGGTGGGAGCCGAAAAATTCTGGCCTGTGTGTTTCTGCAGCAGAGAGCGGAGAAGCTTTTGGACTTTGACGTGCAGACCTTAATTGGAGGTCTCTCTCTCTCAGTCTCTCCATTCCAGCTTGAAAGCTTTGAAAGGGCGTCACAGTGGCGCAGTGGTTCGCACCGCAGCCTCACAGCTCCAACGACCCAGGTTCAGTTCTGGGTACTGCCTGTGTGGAGTTTGCAAGTTCTCCCTGTGACTGCATGGGTTTCTGCCGGGTGCTCCGGTTTCCTCCCACAGCCAAAGACTTGCAGGTTGATAGGTAAATTGACCATTGTAAATTGCCCCTAGTGTAGGTAGGTGGTAGGAGAATTGTGGGGATGTGGCAGGGAATATGGGGTTAATGTGGGATTAGTATAAATGGGTTGTTGTTGGTTGGCACAGACTTGGTGGGCCAAAGGGCCTGTTTCAGTGCTGTATCTCTAAATAAAATAAAAATCCTGCCTGTTAACTGACCACCCTTGCATACTGCAGCGACAATCAGAAACCTCATTGGAGGCAATCATCTGCATCACAGTCTCCAAGAGACCCACTGAGCCAGTCATCTATCTCTTTAAACTAAAAGCCTCAGGACCACTGAATTCAGCTAGAAGCCAGCTGAATCAGCAAACTCCACAGACTGTATACCTTTTTC
This sequence comes from Heterodontus francisci, assembly GCF_036365525.1. NCBI lineage: Eukaryota > Metazoa > Chordata > Chondrichthyes > Heterodontiformes > Heterodontidae > Heterodontus > Heterodontus francisci. The sequence continues at coordinate 161,296,176 of NC_090375.1, read as the reverse complement.
TATGGACTCTAACTCAACCAATCTACCTTTACCTGCTCTGTGACCTATATGCGTGTGTGTAAATCTCTAGTGTGTGCGTGTGTGAGAGTGAAAGTTGACGCATTGTTTATTACTTTATTTGTTCTGTTTAGGTACAATAACATTAACCTCTTTCTTTGTTAACTCAAGAAAACCTGTTCAATTGGTTCTTGTTCTGATCATAGCAAGTAAGTCATCAAACACCTGAATTGACCAGCACATCCACTTCAAGAAAGAATTAAACCTGTTGTGGTCAAACAAGGAGAGGGAAAGAGGGAAACCCTTTGACTCCTCATCACTTACTGTAATATAAGTATGACAATGAGGACGTGAGCTCGGCGCAAGACTTTTAATATTTTATGAGCTGATGTTCTGTGTCATTTCTCGTAGTAAATCAGAAGACACACAGTTTTATAACAATTGGGATGTTATCAAAAAAGTGTGGCAGGAATAGTTTGATACTTAAAGTAAGTGCACAAATATGCAAGACTCTTAACATGCTAATATATGTTTATAAGAAATAGCTAAATTAGGTGACAATAATATTGATGATGGATAAACTAAAAAAAAAGTACTCCACAGTATACAACATCACAACCCCCACCGAATATCATGGTAGTCTGTGATGTCATAGATCATGCACATCAATGTCAATGCCATAATTAGAGCAATTATAGTTGTAAATTATTATTATGGAGAGAAGTCTATTTGCTTTTCTTTGGCAAATTCAAATATATTCCGGTTAAGCAGTGACCGCTCACCTCCAATATTTTAAATTCTACTTTATTTAAATGTAATTTTGCTTTTGCAACATTGCAAGTTAAGTTAAACTCTCCCAGTTCAAGTTCAACTCTGATAGTTCACATGCTATTTTGTAGAATGCAGGTTTTATTAGTCAGTAGTTCCTCAGTTTCATTAGATAAGTGTTCGTAGTTATTCCTATACTTTTGTTGCTGATCATGTACTCAATATTTTCCCCTACGTTAATGAAAAATATGATAGTTTAAATTCTTAAATTTAATTTTCAAGCAACATAAACACTTATTTCTATTTTAGAGATAGTCTTCAAAATGTTAACTAGAATAATAAATTATGAAAAAATTATTTGTTTTGAAAAAACAAAATTTTATATAAAAATAAAATTTGATTGTATTTTATTTATGAATAGATTGCCCATGCCTACACAGGACCAGGCCAAGAAAGGCAGACTTTGCATCAGATACATATTTAAGAGAAATAGTTGAGAATTGGAATGCTTCTGTAATCTTGCATTCCTACCAGGGAGCCACACTCAGAGGTAACCTAGGTCTCGGTGTGAATACTGAATCACCTCTATAAAGCGTTTCTATATTTATTACCCTTGGACCCATAATATTACAGGCCTATTTGTCCTCACTATGCTTCAAGGTACATTCTTGGCATTACAAGTGTGTGCAGAGGCCTGTGTAGTGTGTACATTTCCAGCTTTGATATTATGTGCATTGCGATACTCGAATTACATAATTTGGGTACTAAATTCGATAGCCCCTGAAAACGGGCACCAGGATCATGATGTGCAATTGACCTGTGCCCATTGATTGTGATGCAAGCAGCATGCCAACTTCGTGTTGCCTGCTCATTTGAATGATTTTGGCATCCAGCCGAGCCCTAATTGTGCTGTAAATTGGTTGGATGCATCAACAGGGGCCCACTATCGTGAGTGGCTAGCACCACCTAAAGTTAACCTGCACTGCTTAAAGTGAGCCAGCAGCTCTGAAAGGGGAGGTGCATTGTGGCTGGAGCAGGTGCTAGCAGTCATGCAGGACATGCAGAAAGCACCGTGGGTATACCCACACCAGATGGACTGCAGCGGTTCAAGAAGGCAGCTCACCACCACCTTCTTGAGAGTAATTAGGGATCAGCAACAAATGCTGGCCTTGTGTGCAACATCCACATCCCCTGAAACAAATAAAAGAAAGTGAATCTGACATGGAAACATTGAAGAATGATGCAGCATGAGAGAAAATGGGCTCCACAGTTTTCAGATGCTGCACTGGAGGTCTTAGCAGAGGAGGTGGAAATGGGAGCTATTGTGAAACCACAGGGGGCCTCCAGATAGTCACTCAGATGGCAGTGGGATCAGATAGGTGTGGCGGTCAATGCCAGGAGTCAAGCCCTGAAAACCTGGATGCTGTGCCACAAGAAGTTCAATGACTTTACAGAAGTGGTCAAGATCAGGAATGGATCTTCAAATGTCATATCCCACCAACTGCACCACTAGTCTGAACCACTGGTCAATTCACCATACCCCCCATCACTCAGCTACCAACAATCTCTATCAGTCAGATCTCAAACCTGACATTCATATGCTCCACTGCATCATTATACACGAAGAAAGCACTGCTGTAAGTCTCTCACCTACATCTTACAGCTGCACACACTGACAGCTATTTAACCATGACAGCTACACTGCCCAAACAGATTGCATGACACTCATTGACACACTTTATCCTGTCTTGGAGGACAAGGGGGCACACAACCAGAGGTCGCAGAAGTGAAGTGTCAGGGGGAACAGGCACGTCTGCAGGTCCTAACCCCCATGGAGGAGGTGGTGCAGGCCGTTATTGGACTGAGGCCGTGGCAGCAATGGGGCTGAAACCATCAAAGAAGAAGGCAACCTCACACTTAAACTTTCTTCTCATATTCCATCTCCCCCTCATCTCTCTTCTCACTTATAAGCTGCAGATGGTGTACACATCCACCTATTACTTTGCCCCCATCCCTTTTGCACAACACTACCTTACCCTTATGCCTTTCTCTTTTCAAATACCCAACAAATGCAACCTGTGCAGGCAGTGGAGGAACAGCAGAAGGCAGTGATGATGAAGATGTACGATCACTTAATTTCACGCTCACAGCTACCAGCTCAGATACTGAGTGCGGGATTTTACTGTACCCCACCCACCCCCCCAACGTCGAGGATCGTGGTGGGGGGCTGGAAAATGCCTCCAGCAGAGGCCTGCCACGGGCCTCGATGCCGGGAAGGCCAAGCCCGATATTGCTGGCAGCAGCGAGGCCTCGTGGCAACCCCCCTCCCCCTGCCACTCGGCGACGGGTGCCAAATCTAAATATTTAAATAAATGTAAATTGTTGAATTAAGTACTTACTCACTCCCGCCATTCGTTCCACTCTGATATTATTGCCAATGGCCGGCACTCCCGCGCCTTCGGATCGCCGTCCAGAGATCCGAGGCATAACACTGGTGGGGAGAGGAGAGGAGGTAAGTTTCTCTGGGGGAGCGGGATCAGAGTAATGTAATTGGTCTAGGGGATGGTGGGAAGGGGTAATGTTTAGATTGATGAACTTTGTGGGGGAGGGTCGGAAGCACAAGGTAAATGTTTTCCTGGGGGGAGAGAGGGCAGGTTTTAATTTCCATGGTTATTGGGGGGAGATGGGAAAGGGTCAGGATAAATTTATTTTAATTTTCACAAATACTGCAACTTTAAAAATTTAAATGAAATGGAAGGGCTCGAAGCCCTTTAAAAATGGCATTGGCTCCTATGCTGTGGTGCTTGACGTCATTTCCGGGGATGGACTGCCCGCCCCCTCCACATCATCTGCCATTTAAATGAGCCACCGCGCTGAATATCGTGGCAGCTTTGCAACAAGCGGTCTGAGTGAGCGGACCACCATTTTTAAAGCTCGCCACCAACATCGGCAGCAAGCATATAAAATTCAGCCCTGCTACTCCACATAATTTAGAGGCTAGCATAGATGCGGGATTTGCATGGGCATAAATGGCCTGCAACCAGGGCAGGGGTAAGGTTAGCACAGGTGCCAGATCACCAAAGGGTAACGCACACAAATCCTGCTGTCATGCAAGGTCAACTTGCTGCCAAGCAAGTTCAGGCTACTGCCGTCATGCTGGGTATTACATTGTGCAGAGGGGCTTGCAGGGTGACACAACAGTCCAGCAATCCTACTAGGATTGCTAAGATGCCATCCCCGGGGAGTGGTCGTGGCTCCATGGATCATGAACCTGCTGTCCTCTCTCAGAACTGTCTCCCCTTGATGTTCAATGGAATTACCATCACTGAATTCCCCCACATTCAACATCCTGGGGTTACCATTGACTAGAAATTTAACTGGACCAGCCAGATAAATACTGTGGTCAAAGGCTGTGCATTCTGTGGCAAATAACTCACCTCCTGACTCCCCAAAACCTGTCCACCAAGGCTCAAGTCAGGAGTGTGAGGAGGTACTTTCCACTTGCCTAGATAACTCAGCTCCAACAACACTCAAGAAATGCGACTCCATCCAAGACAAAGCACCTCCACCACCGCCACACAGTGGCAGCAGTGTGTACCATCTACAAGATGCACTGCAGCAACTCACCAAGGCTCTTCCGACAGCACTTTCCAAACTTGTGACCTCTACAACCTAGAAGAATACGGGCAGCAGAAGCATGGGAACACCACCACCTGCAAGTTCCCCACCAAGTCACACAGAATCCTAACTTGGAACTATATCGCGTTCCTTCACCGTCGCTGGGTCAAAATCCTGGAACTCCCTCCTTAACAGCACTGCGAGTGTACCTACATCACATGGACTGCAGTGGCTCAAGAAGGCAGCTCACCAGCCCCAGCTCAGGGCAGTTAGAGATGGGCAATAAATGGTGACTTTGCCAGTGACCTTCATATCCCAAGAACGAATTTTAAAAAAGCATTCGTCCTCCCAGCCTTGCCACTCTGCCATTGCCCTTGCTGTTGCCTGTCAGCCAACTAGCCCAGATTGCTGTCACCAGTGCCAAGATGGTGCAGTCTTCAGCCAGGCCTTCTAGGCTCAGAGCTGCTCCAGGTCATTCTCCGAGGCCTTCTGCACTCTACTCCAATGAAAGTCAACAGCTTGCCACCAAAAATGCTGCAGCCATTGGAGTAGCAAAGCATAGGAACACTAGGACAGGCAAAGGCACACGGAAGACAGGCGCTCAGGGATGCACAAGGGCGATTAGTTGAATTTTGTATGCAATATAGAATGATTTCATTTATAATTTAGTTTGGAATGTTTATTTTGTGGTGGCTTTTAGTTTTGCATTGTGGCCAAGCAAACACAGTGACAGAGTTGACAAAGGGAAGGGAATGTGTGGGACTGTTGGTGAGTGAGGAATAGAGGGTGCGATTACTGATAGAGCACTCAGTTAGGCTCATCACAGGCAGCCCAGCCGGAAAGAGGCTGTCTAGGTTGCCTCCTCCCTTCTTCTTCCTCTTCCTGCTCCCCTTTCTCCTCCTCCCCTTCCTCATGTTCCTGCTCCTCAAGTGCTCACCGTATACCTGGTGGCAAGGGCTGCTCTCTCATAATGGCAAGCTTGCGCTGCATGTATCAGACCACCATGAATCATGACACTAATTCTACCAAGTACTGCAGGGCTCCTGTAAAGCAGTTCAGGCAGTGGAAGCGTTGTTTCAGTACACCACTGATCTGCTCTATCATAGCATGGATTTCATTGTATGCATTAGTGCACATAGCCATGGGTTGCGCACATACTTCTTAAATGTTATGTGGGTTTCTGCCTCTACCACCCTTTAAGGCAGTGAGTTCCAGATGCCCACCATCCTCTCGGTGAAAAAATTTCCCATCAAATCCCCTATAAACCTTCTACCTCTTACCCTAAATCTAATCCCCCTTGTTATTGACCCCTCAATGAAGAGGAATAGGGCCATTCTATCCACTCTATCTAGACTGCTCATAATTTTAATTCCTTCAATTAGGTCACCCCTCAGCCGCCTCCAAAGAAAACAACCCTAGTCTATACAATCTTTCCTCATAACTAAAATTCTCCAGTCCAGGCATCTTCCTTGTAAGTCTCCTCTGTACCCTTTCTAGTGCAGTTATATCTTTCCTACAGTGCGGTGACCAGAACTGCACGGAGTACTCCAGCTGTGGCCTGACTAGTATGCTATACAGTTACAGCATAACCGCCCAGCTCTAATATTCTAAGCCTCGGCTAATAAAGGCAAGTATCCCATATGCCTTCTTGATAACCCTATCTACCTGTCCAGCCACCATCAGGGATCTGTACTCTAAGGTCCATCTGTTCCTCTAGACTTCTTGTATTCAAAGATAGACCATTTAGCACTGCCAGACTTCCTTGTTGTCTGTTTTCTAAGCTATGTTTCCTTGGCCTTCCAAACATGCTTACTAGTTTTCTGCCTTCCATTTCCAATTTTTCTTCTCTCCCTTTGGTTCCTATCCCTTGTCAAGCTAGTTTAAACCCTCCCCAGCAATAGCAAAATTCCCTGCAAGAATATTAGTCCCAGCCCTGTTGAGCTGCAACTCGTCTGCCTTGTACAGGCCCCACCTTCCCCAAGGACTCTAAAGCCCTCCCTCCTGCACCATCTCTCCAGTTACATATTCATAAGCTCTATCTTCCTATTTCTGTATTCACTGGCTTGTGACGCTGGGAGTAATTCTTTTTGGTTTATCTCCTAGCTCCCTAAACTCTGCTTTAGGACCTCATCCCTCTTTCTGCCTATGTCATTGGTGCCGACATCGACCACGACCTCTGGCTGTTCACCCTTCCCCATCAGAATGTCCTGCAGTCGTTCAGTGACATCCTTGACCTGACATCAGGGAGGCAATATACCTTCCTAGAGTCATGCCTGCATCCGAAGAAGCACCTGTCTGTTCCCTCACTGTCAAATCCTCTACTACTATTGCTCTTACTCCCCGCTGTCCAGTTGAGCCATCTATGGTGCCGTGGACTTGTTTCTACCTGCACTTCCCAGAGGACCATCACGATCACTAGTATTTAGAATGGAGTATTTAGTTGGAGCGTGAGATGCATTATTGGGATCCCTGTCCTGCCTGCCTGCTCCTCTTTGTCCTTCTAATGGCCACCCATTCCCTCTCTGCCTGCATATTTTTAAGCTGCAGGGTGACCACCTCCAGAAATGTCTTATCCACGAAGCTCTTAGTGCTAAGTCACAACAAAATGTGTGTCTGCTATTTTGAAGTATCAGCCTTGAGAGTATCACCATGGACAAATTGGCATCATAGATGGCAGTACGGAGGGACAAGAATAACATGGGCTGTTCACATTAGATGACCTCTTCCAGGGCAAAGGGAAATGTCACAAAGTGTAGATTTTGGTAGTTTAGTTTTAATTAGAATTCAAATAATAACTGCTGATCCCAAGAATCATTTGATCTTAGATAAGATTGGCTTGTTAATTTAAATTATTAATGGCTAAATCAGTGTAAATAGCACTGTTTCCTGTATCTAAATGAGCTGATTGTTTTCCAGTGTCAATTTCCTGTGGAAAATCCATTTATCTAGAAACATGAACACTTGCAGACAGTAACAGATGTCTGCCATGGGAAGGGCTGAATTTTGTTTGATCTGCCACTTGTGCATCTAGATATTCATATGTTTGCCTATAGCATTTGTCAATTGAATTTATGAAAATAATATATTAAATTCAACTGGAAATAAGATTTCAAAAGAATTGACCTAAAAAATAGCACTGAAAAATAATGGATCTGAATAATTCTGGAGATGATTTAAACAAGAATGCACTCTGCATTCCATCCTCGAGGAATAAGGCACAATAATTCCCCTTTTACCTGAGGGAGTGCTATTGACTGTCGATACATGATGCTCTTACCATTGACAGCACTTCTTAAGATAAACAACTCAACCTCCAGAGGGCTGCTGACAGTACTGACCCAAAGCCTTGCGGTCTGCTAAGATGCACTGTTTTCTCTTCAGGCCCACTGAAGACACTGAACACCAAGTGCTTTAGTTTGCTTAAAACATGACACAAAATACCATAATGAAGAATACACACTGACATGCAGAACTTCCTAGGTTCACCACAGTGTTCTCAGGCCTGCCGAATCCTGTTATTTTTATAATGTTCAGTTGTGTTTACATGTCATTCATGAGTCAATACAGAATAAGGATCTTTTGCACGTGCACAGAAGATTGGGTCTCCCAACACACCCACATGATATGGAAGCAAATTAGACAGCAGTGCCCAGATGCTGTTATGTTGTTGCATTTCAGTAACCCAATGTATAAGGTAAAAAGAGTGCCTGATGCATTGTTACTGAAAGTGATAGAAGAGAACAAAAACAAATGGTGCTAGGCCATCTCAGAGTCAAATCAGGGAGCTCTTTGTTACACAAAAGTTATTGGAAATCTAGAATTCTCTCTCCAAAAGCCTGTGAATGCTGGATCAGTTTAAATTTTCAAACTGAGATAGATATATTTTTGTTAGGTAAGGAAATCAAGGGATATGGAGAAAAGGTTTGTAAATGGAGTTGAAGTACAGATCAGCTGTGATCTAATTAAATGGTAGAAGAGGCTCAGGATTTGAATGGTCTACTGCTGATCCTATTTAACTTGCCATTCAGTGTCAGTAGTTTATCTAAGTATGATTTTTTTTTAAATAAAAATAAAAAAATGCTGGAAATACTCAGCAGGTCTGGCAGCATCTGTGGAGAGAGATGCAGAGTTAATGTTTCAACCTGAAACATTAACTCTGCTCTCTCCACAGACGCTGCCAGACCTGCTGAGTATTTCCAGCATTTTTTTGATTTATTTCAGATATCTAGCATCTGCAGTATTTTGCTTTTAGATTTTTTTAAACATTCTTTCAAAAGACAGTCGACCTATTACAGACTTTTTTCACTTTTTTTGGCTTTTTGCCAATCTTTTGTGCTTCTTATTTCTACTCAATTGCAAATAAATCCATTAATTATTGGAATCCATTCAAAAATACACTTCAACATTTACCACCATGAATATACAAAAGATCATGGGTTGGCGAGCTTGAACATAGAATTTCAACATCCTGAAGCCCATCCAATGTCAATCCAAAGTGTGATAGCATACCAAGAGTGTGATAGCATACCAAGAAACCACTCTTAGTTCAAAGATTACTGCAATAATAAAGAATATAGTGGAATCAGTGCAACATAATTATTAGACCTTTGGCCATTCTACTGTGCAAAGAAAAATTATCCAAAAGGCCTTCAGGTCGTAAGGGACTAGGCCTGCTTCGAGACATCACTGAAATCATTGAAAGAAAGAAATAATCCTATAAAAACCTAAAACAGTGAAGGAGGGAAAAAGGCACGGGCAACAGAAATAAAGTGGGCACTATTTTTATGAGTATTTCAGTCAAACTATGATACAGGTATGAATGAAATTATATATCAGTACTGATGTAAATTTAACAGACTTTTTAACAGATTACAATAATTAATGGATTTATTTGCAATTAAATAGAAATACAAAGCACAAATTGGCAAAAAACCTAAAACAAATACAGTGAGAAAAGTAAATATAAAATATAATTAGAATATTTATGAGATACTTAGTGTTCCTCCCAAACTATGGGCAGAATTTTAACTGCCAAGATGGGGAGGACAGGTTTCGGTGCGAGCGTGGGGAGCGGGTTAAATCCCTGAAAAATACCAGCAGCTCAGAAACCCGACAGCTTATGCAGCTCTACCTTGGACCTTTGATGAGAAATAAGAGGAGCAGCACCAGCAACTCCAACAGAAGCAACAGCATTAGCTGCCTTCTCCTCAGCCACATGCCACTCCACAGGACAGAGGGGATTGACACAGAGCTCCAGCGCAAAGAAGGCGATACCCCCAACGCAGTTCTCTCAGTAGTGGATCAGTGTTTTCGACATGTCTGAGCACCAGTGCCTCATGAGACTCAGACTTTCAGGACAATAGAGCAAGATCTACTTCACAGTGGACCAGGTGAGCATGCGTTGGCAGTGGCCATCAAGGTGGCTATCACTGGAGATTGGTTGTCTTTCCCTGGAGTTGTGTGCTCTCTTCTCTTGCATGCAAAGAAAGAAGAGTTAAGAGTGTGAGAAATGGATTGTGCGGAGAGGAGGAAATGACACCATGGTTGTGAGGCGTGAGAAGGCAATAAGATGAGTGTGAGTGTTAGCTGTTCAGATGGGGATGTAAGCTGATGCCTGGAGAGGGAGGAATAAGTCGAGCTGCAAGGTGTGTTATTCTGAGGAGTGCTGTGCAGGAAAATGCTGGTGAAGCCAGAGAGTGGGGGTTGGCACCTGAAAGTGTTATGTCACTCACGTTTCCCGCCCTCATGATGTCATTGAACCTTTTGAGACACTGTATCCAGGTTCGAAAGACTACACACCTGCTGCTGACATCCTTTGCCACTTCCATCCATGCCTGCTTGGTTTGACAGGCTGGCTTCTTCCATTAATCTGTGGGAAACAGCATTTCACATCAGCCCCTCAGATCCTGCAGCAGGACCCCAGTAAGAGTCAGAGACCTGTGGGGGGGCCACGGGCGCAGTCATTCGACATCTCTTTCCATTCTTGTTGTTGCTGAAGCCTCAGAAAGCAATGTAGAATTCAGCTACACTGATCCCTGTCGAGATTCCTTTAAGTAGAAATCCGTCCTTGGACAGGTGCGGGCTGTCATCACACTTGGACTCTGTGATTGGTCAGGAAACCCAAAAGTGGGATGCTAATACTGTGACTGAGTTAAAGGGCCGCAGCAAAGCCTGCTACCAAATCAAATAGGTTTCCAACCCGCTGCTGAGCCCCCAGCCCACTCTACCCACCACCTGACTCCCCCTCCCCACCCCACCCCACTGCTGCGAGTGGCCCTGTAATATGAAAATTCCATCCTGTATTTCATGACACCTGAAGAGCATGTATGTTGTACTTATAGAAGAATATAATGCCTATATTCTCTGATAATTTCGATATGGTTTATTCAAATTTGCTTGATAATGGACTGAAAAATGTGTAATATGGCATGAACAGTTTCCATGGTAAAATAAAATATCCTTCCCCATATCAATAAATCTGTGAATAGTACATAGACCTCCTCAATCATGAATTTAAATGCTAAACATGGAAGAAAATAATAATTTACAAAAGTGATTGACTGGAAAAAGTAGATCACTGGTGAATCCTAATTATACACCTGCTGTTTTTCAAAATATTTGCATCTGCTCGTTTGGGAGCCCAGTGGATCTTTTGAACAGTTTAGTTTACAGAAGGGGAGCTAGTGAGTGATGCTGATCAGACACTGTACACCAAGGAAAATATTGAGATAGAAATATTTCAGTGCAATTGTAAGGCTCTGGAATCGACCTATTTCAACTAACTCCAAAAGGTGAAAATTGCTTTGAATAAATGGTTTTTGTGTTTTTGTAAAGAATAATCATGGTTCCAAAATTATTTTTATGTGAGCTATATGCACTCGAGGGAAAGGATTCATTTGAAATCCCTGCATTAACAGATTAATTGACACCAGAACTAATAAGGTAGCAACTGCAACGTGGTAGTTGTCATATTGATATGTTCAAGTAAACATTTTGCTTTCAAAGTTGAACTTGTAACAAAACTAGATCTTCATTCCATTCTTAAACTGTTTTACCGGACATGATCCTCTCAATTACAAGCCAGATGTGCCAGTATAGAGCATCATTGCTTTCCAGATAGCACAGAAAATTTATCAGGTAAGTTGTACAGCTGGGCAAATCAGGAAGGTTTTGATCCCTCATGTGTGCTGAATTAGCTGATCTCAGTTGAGATGAAAATTGGCCTCAGCAGCACTGTTTCATAGAGGGGAAAATCAGTCTGAATTATGTTCCTGATCATAATCCAGCAACCCCTGCTGGAAATGTGGATGTGTTGACTTTGACTGCGGAGAGGATTGGGCTTGAATGCCCCTGCTATTTATAGCCTGCTCGCGATCAAAGTTCACAGATGAATAATGGCCTTTTGATTGAATCATACACTACCTTCAGAAAAGGAGGGAAGAATTGTTAAGAAGCAAGAATAAAGAAAAGAGCAAGAGCATGAAGATGTTCTACAGTTCAGATAAAAAGGGAAAAACAATACAGAGGATGCCAAAATCAAGCATAAAGCACTGGAAAGCCTACCTGGGGGCAGGCTGCAACATTCTCCAAGGATATGGGCACACTGGAACACGTTGATTTGACTCTATCCTGACCTCAAACAGCCCAAATGTGGTGACAGGATCCCAAATTTGAACAGCGCAAGCCCAGGCAACGCCTGCATTATCTACTCACAAAAAAAAAGTGTGAAGCAACAAGATAAGCCAGGCACCCTGTTTGCAGGTAAGTAACATTTTTGGAAATCTTTTGATTGTAATGTGTCTGAAATTACTCTGTAGTGTTTTTGGAGGTGTTTTGGTGAGTTCCTGCAGTTGCCAGGAAGTATTGTTGCATGCTTACAGGGATAGCCAGGGAGTAAGTCACCTGTGCACACAAAGGCTGCAATAAATATGGGGGCAGCAGTGGCAGAGCCTCTGGGGCTGCAGGACAACAGGAGGATGGAGCAAATAAATCACCACCACCCTTTGGGTGAAAAGATTTTCCTCATCTCCCCTCTAATCTTTCTACCAATCACTTTAAATCTATGCCGCCTAGTCACTGACCTTTCTGCTAAGGTAAATAGGCCCTTCGCATCCACTCTATCCAGATCCCTCACAATTTTGTACATTTCAATCAAATCTCCCCTCAGCCTTCTCTATTGCAAGGAGAACAACCCCATGCTATCCAGTCTTTCCTCATAGCTTTTTCCAGACCGGGCAATATCCTTGTAAATCTCCTCTGTACCCTCTCTATTGCAATTATATCCTTCTGTAATGAGGTGACCAGAACTGCACACAGTACTCAAGTTGTGGCCTAACCAATGAGTTATACAGTTCCAGCATAACCTCCCTGGTCTTGCATTCTATACCTCGGCTAATAAAGGAAAGGATTCCATATGCCTTCTTAACCACCTCATCAACCTGTCCTGCTACCTTCAGGGATCTGCAAATATTCATTCGAAGGTCCCTCACTTCCTCTACATCTCTCAGTATTCTCCCATTAATTGTATATTCCTTTGCCTTGTTTGACCTCCGCAAATGCATCACTTCACAGTACTCCGGGTTGATTTCCATTTGCCACTTTTCTGCCCCCCTGACCAGTCCATCGATATCTTCCTGCAGCCGTCAGCTATCCTCCTCGCTATCAACCACACGGCCAATCTTTGTGTCATCTGCAAACTTCTTGATCATGCCCCCTACATTTATGTCCAAGCCGTTAATATATACCACAAAAAGCAGGGGACCTAGTTGGTATGACCAAGTGAGCAAGAGGTCTCAGACTCCCCTCTTGCCCTTTCCAGGTTTGGCCGTAACAGGATTTATCTTTTCAAACACAAGTGCTTTTAGCTTATCACCTCTGAGTCCTTGCTCACTGCTCTCTAATTGTAATTGCAAATTAACCAGTCAAACAGGTTTTCTTAGGTTTAGGCAAGAAAGATGTAAGGGGTTGAAGTAGTGTTGGCAATAAATGGAATTCAGTTACTGTCTTTTGTTTTAGCTGTAAAGTCCTTGGTTGAAATTTTGGTCTTGCAGTTCTTGCTGGAGCCCAGTACACACTTTCAGACTTGCTTCTCTGGTACCAGAAGGCCTAAGAAAGGTTTCAATTGTCTTCTCAATGGTTTCCTGTAAAGTTCTGTAGTCTTGAGGCTAACACTGCCCCGTGGTTTTCGTGGGAACTTGTTGGAGAGGGAGACGGAGAGAGAGGTGCTTTCTTCTTTGAGTTCATTTGTAGTCTCTAAACCTTTCTGTGTGGCACAATTCAAACAGTCCCAGTTTGGCCAGCAGGTAAGTCATGTGATCATCTCTTTCTTTGAGACAGCATCTTCAGGAGGGTTGCTGATTCTCAAAGCCCTCCAGTTACACTCGGTGAAGTGTGGAGTTCTGGATCTTACACAGACAAAGAATGTTGATATTCATGATTGCCCAGACCTATCTTGTTAATTGAATCTGTGAGCACTCCCATTGTCTCTCTATTCAGCTGTCTCTCAGAATGCAATCATGTTTTCAGCTGTTCAGCTCTGTGGTCTTTTTTTAAACACGTTATGTGCAATGTCCAGTAAACAAAAGGTTCAAGTAGTGTTCTATATGACAAAATTGATACGTTTCCATTTGGCAGGTGTGATTTCCGTCACAAAATACTGAGCCCTGCGGAACACCACTGGAAACAGCCTTCCAGTCACAAAAACACCTGTCAACAATTGCCCTTTATTTCCTATCACTGAACCAATTTTGTATCCACCTTGCTACATTTCCCTGGATCCCATGGGCTTTTATTTTTTTAACCAGTCTGCCATGTGGGACTTTGTCAAAAGCCTTACTAAAATCCATGTAGACCACATCAACTTCACTACTCATCAAAATTCAATCAAGTTAGTCAGACAAGATCTTCCCATAACAAATCCATGCTGACTATCCTTGATCAATCTGTGCCTTTCTAAGTGGCAGTTTATCCTGTCTCTCAGAATTGATTCCGCTAATTTGCCCTCTACTGAGGTTAGACTGACTGGCCTGTAATTATTCGGTCTATCCCTCGCTCCCTTTTTAAGCAAAGGTACAATGTTAGCAGTCCTCCAATCCTCCGGCACCACAGCTGTATCCAGTGAGGACTGGAAAATGATGGACATACCATCCGCTTTTTCCTCTCTGGCTTCTTTTAACAACCTGGGGTACATTTCATCTGGCCCTGGTGATTTATCCTCTTTTAAGGATGCTAATCCCATTAATACTTCCTCTCTCCCTATGTTTATCACATCCAATACTTCATACCCCTCTTCCTTGACGACAATATCTGCGTCGCTCCCCCCCGCCCCACACCTTTTGTGAAGACGGACACAAAATATTCATTTAGAACCATAGCAACATCATCCATCCGTACACATAGGTTACCTTTTTGGTCTTTTATGGGCCCTACTCTTACCTTAGTTATCCTCTTACTCCTAATGGATTGATAAAACATCTTTGGGTTTACCTTGATTTTGGTTGCCAATATTCTTTCATGCCCTCTTTTAGTTTTCCTAATTTCCTTTTTGATTTCACCCCCCACTTGCTATGCTCCTCTCGGCTTTCTGTAGTATTGAGTTCTTGGTGTCGGACATAAGCATTCTTTTTCTGGCTTATCTTACCCTATTAGCTGCTTGACATCCATGGGGCTTTAGATTTGGCCACCCCACCTTTTTTCTTGGTGGGAACATGTTTACCCTGAACCCCTTGAATTTCCCCTTTGAATACCTCCCACTGCTCTGGCACTTCCTTCAAGTAGCTGTTTTCAATGCACTTTCGCGAAGTCAGCTTCATAAAATTGGCCTTGCTCCAATTGAGAACTGTAACTCCTGTTTTAAATTTGTTCTTTTCCATAATTATTCTAAAACTGACTGAATTATGACCACTTCCACCAAAATGCTCTTCCACGGCCACTTCTTCCACCTGCCCAGCTTCATTTCCTAAAACTAAGTCTAAAACTGCACCCTCTCTTCTTGGACTTGCTACATACTGGCCAAAACAAGTTCTCCTGAATACCGCTCCCTCAATTCCTTTCACTCTAAAACTATCCCAGTTAATATTGGGGTAGTTAAAATCCCCTACTGTTACTGCTCTACTGTTTTTGCACTTCTCAGAGATTTGCCTACATATCTGCTTTTCTATCTCCCTCTGACTGTTTGAACTCTGCATGCATGAAGTGGGTGGGTGGCAGGGTATTGTGAAGGGGATCTGAGCTCTGCATCCATGAAGTGGATGGTCCCCATACCTTTTTCCGTAAAGGGGGCCACTCTGCGCCTGTGCATGGGTGGGGGGGGTGGCGGTGGAAGGGACGGGGGTACGGTGTTCACCCTGCATTTCGGCAAGATGTTTGTAAGTGGGGGGGGAGCAACAATAGAAGTAGATGAGCCTTATGTCGGGTGGAGGGCACAAATGTAAGCTCCTGTTGCTAGTGCTGCAATGCAGGCAACATGGAATGATATTATAGTGATCAGGCTGGCTCTCTCTTATTTGAAGCTAAGACGGGCAATGTCATACCATACCATAGAGCTCATGCCTGAACACAGCTGAAGCATGAATTTACATAACTCTCTGCCCAGATAGGTGCCATTGACCTTGTGAAGGAACCAAGTTGATCTCGAGCATAGAGATGGGGATGGTCCACTCTGTCTTTCTGGATCCTTGTGCTGTGATGAGGCATATCTGATGGAGGTGGAACCAAGATGCAGGCGCAGCCCATGTGGAAGCTCCCAGTTGCGAGCAGCAGCAGCCACAAAAGCATATTGTAGCCCAGAGACGCCAGTGGGTCCATAGGATCCAGATGATGTATCTGCAGATGTTGGAGTGCCACTGTTAGAGATAACTGCAGATGTCCAGAGAGGCGGTGACATATCTCTGTGCACTGCTGAATAATGATCTGCAGCCACTAGGCTTTGGTGGTCACCCTATGCCTGTGGCCCTCAAAGTGGCAGTGGCTCTAAACTTGTACACCTCCGCATCATTCCAGGGATCCACCAGCAACTTGTGTGGGGTTTCACAATCAGCAGTACACCACTGTATCAGGGAGGATACTGATGCCTCGTACAGAAGGGCCGGCAATTATATGTGCTTCAGGTTGGACCCTGAGAGTCAGGCCGAGATTGTCATTGGATTTGGGCCATTGCGGGATTCCCCCAGGTGCAAGAAGTCATCAACTGCACGCATGTGGCCATTAAGGCTCCAACAGAACAACCAGCCGCATTCCTCAACAGAAAGGGCTTTTACTGCAGTTAGTATGCGACCACAGGAAGCATTTCCTGCATGTGTGTGCCCGCTTCCCAGGCAGCTGTTACCACTCCTTCATTCTGCGCAGTCGCAGTTGCCGCTGCTGTTCACTCCATTGGCTCAGATTCAGGGGTGTATTCTTGGAGACAAGGGCCGACCCCTTGCTGACATGGCTTCTAATGTCGGTGAGGAACCCCAGCAGCGATGCAGAACGCCTGCCAGGGCTCACCTGAGCTACCATCTTGCAGGCCATCGGCAAGCTGAAGATGTGCTTCCACTGCCTTGATAGATCAAATGGGGCCCTACAGTACGCACCAGACAGGGTTGGCCTCATCGTTGTATGCTGTGTTCTGCACGATTTGCAGTACAGAGTGGGGAGGCCTTGCAGGACAATGAGGTATGAAATCACATGTGCTCCCTGGCTCTCAACTAGCTCCAGGGCCTCTTCTTCAGCTTGCGTAAGCGGCCTCAGGTCTGGCACCCCGCCACCGGTCCTGAACACCACCCTAATATTGTGGGCCCTCTTCGCCTGGAAGAGCAAGGATGCAGATATGGAACACTGCCAAACATCAACATCACGGTTGAAACAACATGGGCGGTTCAACAACAGCTGGGGGATGCTTTGTCTGGTATATGGACTTACCCTGTCAATCCTCCTCGACCTCCCTGTTTTGACATGGCAGTGGCACCCATGTGGCATACCTTGTAGGGACACTCACGTCAAACTGTGCAGTTCTGCAATGTGTCACCTAACTTTGCCGAGAGTATGAGATCATTTACCCTCTTCCTGCACTGGACCCCATCTCGTCAGATGACCCCACAGCAGCTTACCTCCTCTGCGATCTCCAGACTTACTTGGTCAGGTGGGAGGACCTCTTCTTGCCATCTCTTGGGAAAAGGAGCTCCCGCCATTCCCTTGCAGCCTGGAAGCGAGTGAGCAGAGAGGCATCGCTAAACTGTGGGACCACCCTTCCTCGGACGTTTGCCATTGGCATAGGGGTTCCCAGGGGTGCTGCTTGAGGGCTGGTGTGGTGTTGCAGACACTCCTGACCTTTCTGCTCCAGCACAACAGAAACAATGAAGGAAGAGCTTACATGCAGGGCTGGCTGTCTTTTAAAAATGGCACCAGCACCTGCTCACAAATCAGCTGACGCCATTCACAGTGTCGCTGAGGCCGCCCCCGCCATGTGATTGGGGGGTGGCCCTCCCAGCACATTCAAATGAGCTGCTGCACACTACATCGTGGCGCTGCGCTGCACATGTGGGCCACCATTTTCTCAGCCTGCTGCTACTCCTGGTGATGGGAAAATAAAATTCAGCCCTATGTGTGGCTCCTTCCACTGAAGGTGTGGGATGCTCTGGCTGGCCAATAGTGGCACGTTGCAGGATGGCTCAGAGGCCGAGGGAGTAGGTACACTGATTCTCAGGTGAGCACTGAAGGTCCTAGTAGAGGAGGTCCAGAGGAGGAGAAGTGTGTTGTGCCCACAGTGGGGAAGGATACCGCTTGACCTTCCTCACCCTCCTGTCCCTCTCTCCTGCAGCAGTTGGTACTACCTGGCGTAATGTCCTCCCATTCCTCATCCAGACCAAGTGGGACCCCTAGCAAGATCCCCATGACCAAAGTACTCCCTTTCTCCTGGTGACTCCTGTAACGTGATCCATTTAAGCAATTAATTCACTGCAATTACTTTTTTAGGTGAAGTCCTGAGAGAACTTCCGTAATAAATATTGCTTGAGTGTTGTGGTCTTGACAAAGTGTCCCAGAAGGTCTCCTGATGTCTTACAGAACTCTTCACAGCTCCACCAGCAAAGAATACAAAATATCACTTTAAGTCACATTTGAAATTTGCATCAATGCCCTGTTTACTGCCAAACAACTGGCTGTTGTTAGGAGAGGGCATTAGTTGAAGTGCTAGCTGCCAAAATGCCATGCAGCTTCTTTAATGAGCACTTGCAGGTATTTTAAGTGGCATTTAGCTGTTTTGCAAGCCTCCAGATGGCCATTCCTAGTGCTGGCTTCAACTTCTTTACCAAGTTGGCACCTTACGCTAAATGTAGGCTAAACAAGCATTGCAGTTTGGGACTCATCCTGGCCACCTTGGAGTCCCTTTAGCATCTAAAGTATCCAGTGAAAATTGCTCCCTTCATGTCTAAATCACATTTATAATGGATACTGCCATTAAGTGATTCCTGCTTGAATTATCGTCCTCAAAATGATTGTTTGATGATGTGCCAGTAACTTGCAATCATTTTTTTAACCGATCATTGAAATGGCAAATGATTGCAAGGTGTTGGAATGGGACTGATTTGACATTCCCATTTTCCACACTAGTCATCCTTATGATCAAATTGGGAGAGACTGCCAATTTAGTGGCAGTTAGTGATGAAGTATAGCTAGTTTTATGACGTCGTGTTATCCATGCTAGCAACTGAATTGAGACTGTCCAAATTCATTTCACTTAGATTCCTTATAGCTGGCACGAAATGAGGAAACACTTTCATCCCATTAGTCTGAGCAGGGAGCTAATTCATATTCACTGGGCATTATCCTATCAGAACCATGATATGAAACTTAATATTTTGATGGTACTACAAGGGCATCATGAAATGAAGAGTATTGTTCTTCATCTTCCCATTTCATGTTTTCTATATGCCTACTTACAGTTTTACTAATTGAACCTTAACAAGGCAGTATTTGTTCTACTGTTTTCAACCGATGTTTTGCAAGGTTCCAACTCCTGACATGGAATATAATTCTATGTAAGTGCAGATCGGAGAATGTGACACAGAGGTTTGAATGCTCAGTTTACTACACTCCTAGGGCTGAATTTTGTTCAGCTCCCAATCTAGGGTTCCGTGGCGAGGGTGCGGGGGGGGGGGGGGTGGGGTGGGGGGGGAGGGCGCTGGAAGATCACACCGGCAGTGGCCCGCCATGGAGCCCGATGCCGGAATTGCTGGGCTCGATCTTCCTAGTGGTGGCAAGGCTCCGTGTGGATCCAAATTTATAAATATTTAAATAAACTCTCTGCATACATAGAAATCCAATTCCCCATGATCTTACCTTCGGTTCTGAATCTTCAGTGCGACGGCAGGCATGCAAAGCCTTCACTTTCGCGTTCATGGAAAGCTGGCAGCACCAAGGTGGGGAAGGGGGGATCAGAGCATTTTGGTGTAGTTGCGGGGGGGAGGGCAGGCGTGGGTCAATGCTGCATTTTTGGTGGAGGGTGAGGGGGAAGGGGTGACCTCTGCACTTTGTGTAGTTGTGGGGAGAAGGGGTCAACTCTGCAATTTCACTGTATTAGGGTTGGGAGGACGGGCTAAACATTTATTTTTAGTGTAGTTGGAGGGGGGGGGGCGCGATGGTGGACGAGGTCAACTGTCATCTGTCAACGCAGGCCTGGCAGCCCTTTAAAAATGGCACCTGCGCAAGAACAGGCAGCACTGTTGACGGCGTTGCTGAGGCCGCCCCCGCCACATGATTGGGAGGGGTTCCCTGCATATTATAATGAGCTGCCACGTACTAGATCGTGGCAGCATGCAGCCCGTGCATGCAGGCTGCCATTTTTTTCGCCCTCTGCCACTCCCGGTGGCGGGAAAATGAAATTCGGCCTCTAACTTCCAGTTGTTAAAATAACCATGAGAAAATACCACAGATCCACAATGCTACTACCGTGCTTTTTTCACCAGTTCATGCTGCTATCAAGCGACGTTCTAACTCAAGAGTGGCACCTCACAAACTTCACTGTACATGCTTGTGTCACATGTCTGGAGGGAAAGATGATTGAATACATGTCTGTTACCTAACTGTCTGTTATTTGCATAATTTATTCAAGTGCAAGGAGCCAGGACTAATTCTGTCCTTCATGCAGTTCTCAGAATCCAAAATAAACCAAGAAAGAACTTATATAGCGCCTTTCACAACCTCGGGATTTCTCAATGTACTTTTGAAGTGTAGTCACTGTTAGAATGTAGGAAACATAACAACCAATGCGCACACAGCATAGTCCCACAAACAGCAATGATCAGTTTTATAGATGTTAGGAGGGATAATTGTCCAGGACACTGGGAGAGCTTCTCTGCTCTGCTTCGAATAGTTCCATGGGATCTTTTAGGTCCACCTGGGAACTTGGTTTAACGTCTTATTCGAAAATCAAGTGCAGCACTCCTTCAGTAGTCAGTCTAGATTGGGTGCTCAAGTTTCTGGAATGAGGACTGGATTCACAACCTTCTGACATGGAGACAAGATTGCTATCACTGAGTCAGGGATGAAACTGGGGATAAACGGCATTGAGATAATTTAATGAAGTCATACCCCAGGATGGAGCTTCATCAGACAGGTGCACATGCCAAGAATTCGTAATCTTCTCCTCCACAGTTCTCTTGCTATAAAGATTATATGGCCTATGTCGAGGAATTCACGGTATTCAATTTTGTTAGATTTCCCCTAATATTTCAACATTTGTCCAAGTGCCAGCCCAGTCTGCCACTATTGCATTGTAAATGTAAATCTATCTCAAAATTACAATTCAAGATAAGAAATAGAAGATAAGCTTGTCCTTGATAATTTTTATTAATATTTCAATAGATTAGAAATCAAAACTAGCTTTGTAAACAAGTTATTAAAATATGTGGTCATTAAGGCCCACAATTTCTAACTCAGTCATCTTTTACAGGATTTTTAAAAATGGTGACAAAATCATCAGGGAGAGCAGCATCTTCTTGACATAAAACCTGGGAACTATTAAAGTGCTGTCTAATAATCCAGACCAAAGTACCGTTGATATTGCAATAAAACAATATTATATTTTCTTTTCTTATCAGACTTAGGCAATGTTAACATCAGTTTCTTAAGTTTAGTAATTCAGCATAAAAGTTATTACTTATAGGATCAACACATCTCCCACATGGGATAAATATTGTATTCTGTTGCATATAAAATATATACAAATGAATTTTTCTGTAACTCACTGTTTAAAACATTGTAGTGCTGCAGGTCAAATTCAGTATCTCATATCTCAAATTCAAAATATTTTCAGCTCTTTCATCATAAAATTGACACAACTGTGTTATCTTGAAACTGGAAATGTAGTGCCTCAATTGTAAAGAAAATAGAATGAAAATTTACAACTGTATAAACAAAAATGCTACTCACTGAATTTAAGGTATTACCTAATTTAGGGGTTCACGTTTGCTTTATAACTCCTCAAGCTTCACTATTGTGCTTTATGGCGTCAGCTGAACCTTTTGGTTGGATTTCTGTTTTGTAACTGTGTTCTTTAGGGGTGTTCAAGCAATTAAGTCCTTCTATTTTATCAGTGCAGTCCTATTGAGGCCATATCAGAAGGAACTTCATCTGTTTACATTTATCTAGATGATTTGGTTCAGTAATTTGTTTATCTGCATTTGTGAATTACTGTTGCATATGTGCACTCAATCTCGTTCAATTTATTTTGATTTGATGTAGTTCTGTGCAAAAACAAGTGTTTGAAATTTAATGATTTGAGTTTAAGATGCTGTATAAGCATTATACATTTTTTAACTATGCATCATGCTCTGCTGTTTGACATCTAATAATGAAGATCAGGATAGTATAGCCTGCATATAACATTCAAAATTGTATACTGTGTCAACATGTAAAACTGCTGTATACCACAGCAAGTTTCAGGAAACTCATAATCTCAGTGGTTTACCACTGTAAATATGATTATTCTGTCAAAAAGGAGAGAAATCTACCAGAGAACAAAGTGACTGTAAGAAGCTTGATCAGTCTGGAAGGATTTTGCTGTTCTTCTCATGGATTAGGTGTCATTCTATTCCCTAGAGGAGAAATAAGGATTTGAAATTCAGTACATTTGCAGAGTCTGTATATGTGTTTGTAATGGACAAACACCAAGGGAGTACAGGTTACGAAAGGAATTCCATTGAAGAATAAAGACTTGGTACTGGCAAAATATAATTAGAGAGTATGTGTTGTCTGACATAATTGTTTCAATTAAATATTACATTAGAGTTGGTGAACTAATACAGTCTTATTCAAGATACAGTTAGTTATATGAAACAGAACAGGATGAATGTTTCCAATTTATTTTCAATGTATCAGGATTGCTGTTTCAAGATTGAATGTTTTCAGCATTTTATCCTGGGCCTATATTTTTTAACAATACTAAGATTTCTACGATTACTATTTGATAGTTGTCTATGTGTAAATTTTGCTGTTTTAGTTAAGAACAAACCAGAAAGTACTATACAATTCTAAGGAAAAGCATGTGACATTAGATGCTCTTTTATATTAAGAGGCAAATTGGGAAATCCTAAATCTTTTATATTCAAGCATTTTATATCTAAATATGAAATGTACAGTAAAATTAATTGATGTCTTTGACTTTTGCTAAAATTATTTCAAATACTGCAAAAAATGTTGGCCAAAATCATCACTTAAGAAAGTTGTCCTTCCTTCATTATATTTTAAATGTAGAATTACTATTATGTATCTAAGAGGTTAAATTATGAGGAAGGATACAGTAGGTTTGCTACTGTATCTAGGTAGTACGGTGGTAATTAAAAGTGACCATTTGAGAGTGAGCTACTCATTTAATATAGATTTATATGTTTAAAATTTTTTTTAAATCCTTAAAGTGTTTTGGTTGTAAGAATTATAGTTAAATATTTTTTAAGGTGTTATCTTTGGACATGGCAGTTATTTTGTTCTCTCAAATGGCTGGTACATATTTTTAAAAGGCCATCGACAGTTAGATATTATTTTCCGTGGTCTTCCTCCCTTCCCACAACTATTTATCTTGCCCACAGAGAACCCAGGAACAATCTAGAATATGTCAGTTTCATTTACTTAAATATGATCTTTTAAAACTTTACATAGATGTTGGTTTTGATTTCCCCATATGTTAAAATACCAAAACATTATGACAGCCACACAAGAACGTGAACACAGAAGTGAAATGTACTGATTTCAATTTAATTTTATAAGCCTTTCTGATTTATTTAAAAATAAATGGTTATAAAATGGTGAATTTAGTTGGTCAGTACAAGTGATTTCAGCAAAAATATTGTTGGTTCATAAATCTTAAATAAAATAATGCTAGGAATTACAACAGTATATTTTGTAGAATCAGTTTTTACAAAAATGCAATTTACTGTAATTGGAAGTTTATTTGCATAAACCTGCATGAATTACGTACAATGAAAAAATAATAGTTCTGGCGAGAAAGAGTAAGAACTGTGGTAGATATTTACATATGTGAAAAGCTGGCGCTGAAGAAACTATAATTAGGAATCATGTTAATCTATTATTACTATATTTTCCGTTACATTAACAGCAATCTTTGAAAATGAACATGCATGTAGCATTTGTTGTGAAATGTAATGAGAACAAAATACTCCCATGTACAAGTCTCAAGGGGGTGTTTTTCAACAGAAGAAAGAGATTATCGTGGTTTTACTTCCAGTAGTACTACCCTAACACAACTGTCATCTTCAGAATCACATTTATTTATGAAATCATTTCATAAAGATAATCATGGTTGTGTTTCTTGATTTCTGCTTCCCCATCCAGCACCAACTCTGTCTCTCTTATATCAAAATTCCAAGTTGTAGTGCTTTGGTACATGTTGTTTCTAGATACATAATAATTACCATAATCATTGTCTTCGATAGCTTGTGTAAACACATGAATAAATCTTTATTCCTCTTTTTAATTTTAGTTGCTAGTTTAATAGCATCAATTAAGGAACATCACTGAACATCAATGTTAGTGCCATAAGCTGAGTTACATCATCAGTGCTGTGTTGCAAAAACAGAATCAAAAAAACTACCGCTATATTATCATTCTTGTGAAACCTGTTGTATTGAATTAACAGTTTCAGGACAGAAAAGCTTTCAAGTTTCTAGAAAACAAATGTTTTTCACCACATAATAGTTCTGGTGTCAGTTCTGCAAAACATAGAGAACAAAAGGGAAACATGTAGTGATATATTCTGATGAAAACTATGAAGATACCACAAACATACATGTATGTTATTGAGAGATGGAGAAATGTTGGTGCAGTCTTGTAGGATTAATGTCTGATAGTTTTAGAATATATTATAGACACATACCTAAATAATTGAAGCATGTTATCTTGAATTTTGATGAAAATTGTTTTCATATTATTTAGGATTAAGAGGAACACTGAATTTTTTAATGTACTGGCGTCAGATTTAAATTAGTTTCCTATCTGGTTTAATTAAGTTAAACAAAAATATGTGACTATATCACTGAGAGAATGGTAGCAAAAATGCAGCATAATTCTGAAGATATTGCTGTGATATAGGTGTCTATAGGTGAATATTTATTTTCAGTTTTTCAGATTTTGACAAGTTACTGATTTTTAGGAATGTGCACTTCAATCTTTGATATTCTGAGATAAGCATTTGTATTAATAATCTGAACTCAGTGATCGGCTTATATCAAAGCCAGTATTGTAGTACGAAATTTGGAATTGTTATCATCCCTCAGCAGGCATCTTCTGAGCAACTCATTTAATTTTTCACGATGATAAGTTCTTTTACATGATGCAAATGCATGGTAATTTCATTGGAAAAGGGTTGCCAATTACTGCCTTGTAAACTCCAGTCCTCCGGAGTGATCTATGCAAACAGGACGCACTTTCAATTTGCTGTGGCTGTCCTACTCTGTTAGATCAGGGGGCCGATTGCTGGGGTTTGCAGGAAAAAAAATTAATCCATTTAACAATCTGCGGCTTAAACTTAAGGATTTTGAGTTTTTTCAGAATATCAATACGCTCCAATTCAAGAGCGGATTCCTTGCATTCAGGCATCTGCTGGTGATAACAGCCGAGTTGGCATGAAGAGAGGCAGAGATGGATTAATTATGCAGAGAACATGGAAATTTCAGCTTATCATCGACCAGCAAAGGAGCCGAGCTCACATAATCAGCAAACGAGAAACACAATGCAATGGCACGTTCAAGGCAACCAGAGTGCACATTACATATTAGATTTTCCCTGAAATTAAAAAAATTACAGATAAATAGCAAAAAGAACAAAATAATGTTAACGCAAATTAATGAAGAAGTATTTTTTTCAAGATATCTTCTTTTCAAACTCATGAATAGTTTTTCTTCTGCTGCTAATATAAGGAAGATATAAGGAGTATGTATAATATGTGATACTTCCAGCTGCCATTAGACCTAATATGCAAAAGTAAATGTTGCTGTCACTCTTGCGTGGCACAAATATGCCAGAGAGATGGCTGCCATCCAGTTTTATATTAACTCATTCATTGCCTCTGGGGAGGGCAGGAACTATCTTACATAAGAGAGATTTATTTTAATAAGGTACCAAATTAAGAGAATCATTAGCATAAGAAACAAAGCCAGTCAGGAATCCCTACTTTTTTTGTGAAGTCTAATGATTGGGTACCAATGTAATTTTCCAGCTTGTTGCTAGGAGATGTACAACAACGGCCTAAAGATGAATGGCTTTCTGACTCTTCCTACCTCCTGGCAAAGTACCTGATCTTTACTTAGTTGAGCCACCACCAGCACAGCTGAGATTGGGAATTCATTATGAAGAATAAGATACCCACCATCTTTCTTCCTGTAAGATTATGGCACAGTACATTGCTATTGACATAGTACTGGGCCACTTCTACGACCCTGTTAATTTAAATCTCTTCAGACAGGAACACAACTTTTCAAAGATTCCAAACACATTTTGAAATGGTCTACTGGACCCAAAATGACATTTCTTTCTAAAAGAACATTAATATAACTTTACTAGTTTGAAAGAAGGCGAAGCGCACAAAATTCAATTGCCCTGATTTTTGGGCCGGGTACTGTGATTCGCGATGTGCCTACACCTGTTCAGATCGAGGTGGGTAAGACACAAAATTGGTCTATCCACTTCATTTGCATGACTTCAGGGCAAGAACCTGGGCCCCCAGCCCTGGCCTCCTCTTCACAACACTGTCAGCATGGTTTTCACATAGCAAATGGCACCAGCAGCATTTCTTCCTGATCGCATGGTATATTTTCCTAAAGGCAGGCTACCTCTTAAAGGGAAGATGGAAAAAATTATTGCCACAGTGGAAATTCTTGAAAAATGGACACTAGGGGCTGAACTTTTTTCAGCTCCCAATGTCAGGCTCCATGGTGAGGGGCCAGAAGATCGTACTGTCAGTGGTCCGCCATGGAGCCCGACAGCAGGATTGCCGGGTCCGATATTCCCGGCGGCAGTGAGGCTCTGTGGCGGCCCCCCCACTTTTCGACGACGGGAACTGATTTTAAATATTTAAATAAACTATATGCACACATTTAAATCCAATTCTCTGTGATCTAACCTTCGATTCCCTATCTTCCGTGCAGTGGGCGGTCTTCGTGCACCTTCACTTTCTTGTCCAGGGAAAGCTGGCATCACTGAGGTGAGCAAGGGGGGAATCAGAGCATTTTAGTGTAGTTGGGGGGGTGGTGGTGTGATGGGGTCAACGCTGCATTTTTATTGTAGGGTGGAGGGGAAGGGGTGACTCTGCCCTTTGTGCAGTTGAAGGGAGAAGGGGTCAAATCTGCAATTTCAGTGTAATGTGGGGTTGGGGGCGACAGACTAGACATTTGTTTTTAGCGTAGTTAGGGGGGAGGGTGGGGTCAACTGTTAACTGTCAAAGCAGGCCTAGCAGCCCTTTAAAAATGGCACCTGTGCAGAAACAGACGTGCCTTTGACGGCGTCGCCAAGGCTGGCCGTGCCCCATGATTGGGAGGCGGCGGTCACTTTGCATATTATAATGAGCTGCCATGTGCTAGATCATGGTGGCGTGTGGCCCGCACATGCAGGCTGCCATTTCTTTTGCAGCGGGAAAATAAAATCCAGCCCTAGCGCTCTCAGAATGATCCAGACAGGTGGATTCTGCACTGGACACATTAGTGGTGCAAGTGGGCAGGAGAAGAGATGCCATGGTCCCCTAGTGGGCCAAGAGACTCTCAAGGACCACTCTTAGAAGGGAGTTTGGAGAAGGTGGCCTGGAAGGCCAACTATCAGAGTCTGGATTCGAAGACTTGCAGTCGTGCCACAGAGATTGAATGACCTCACTCACGTGGTCAATGTCAGTGACAGCGTCCTTATATGACATCTCTTACCCACCACAGCACCAGCCTCTCACACTTCTCAATGCATCACTCTCTCATCACACACCAGCAGCACTCTCTGGCACTCAGGACTCGCGCCTACCATCCATAAACTCCACCTCACCCTCACACCTACCGATGCTGTCAGCCACACATCCTCCACTCGCTGCCTCCATTCAGCTATGGCAGGCACATCACCCAAATGCAGTGCTACACGGCCGCTGACAGTCTGCCCTCTCTCTTGAAGGACGAGGTGGCAATAGAAGGCAGTAGAACCGAGTGGCAGGGAACAAGGTTGCTTGTATCCTGTGGAGCATCATAGTACTGACTGCAATGACACCTGTAGCATCTGATGTCGTTGAAAACATTGAGAATGATGGAGGGTTCCTGTCTTTATGCCCCTTCTCAACTCGTAGCACACCTTCATCCTGCTATCTGGCATGAAGAGCAAGCTGCGGATGACATGACCATGGTGACCATCTTGCTTCCCAGCCCTTACCTCAGACCAGTCTTCCCCTTCTGATTTCCTGTTTTCAGACAGCTAAGAATTGCTGCCTGCCCAGCTACAGCAGCCAAGAAGGATTAGGGAAATCAACAGCATTGCACTGATGTCCCATTAATTCATCTGAATCTCACAGCCACCAGGTCAGATACTGACACTGCACATACCTTGGAGGTTAGTATAGAGTTGGGATCAGCATGTGTTGAGTCATTCCGGCATGAGTGGGCTGCAGCCAGGTCAGGGATAAAGAATAGTTCATTTGCCAGCTCTCCGGAGGGCGAGGTTGTAGACAAGTTCTGCTGTAGAAGACTCAACTGACGACCTCGATGGAGCAGCAGAGCACTGATGGGCAGGCACACTGAAGCTGAGCACATTGACTGGCCTGCCAGACAGCTTCCCGTCACTGTCAAGGAGCATGGAGGAGTCTGGCTTCAAGTTGATACAGGGCATGGGGCAGAGCCTGCCCTCTCCGCAGACTCAGCTCCATCTCCTGGTGGTGTTGCAGACCCAGTGGTACTGTCAATGCTACCCCCATACCAGATGCAGCCTTTGTATGACCAGGTCATCTACTCCTCTGCTATACCTTTGGGTGCCTTGCCTTTTAGATAACACTACTGTAGGGACTACCTTGCTGCCTCACGCTTCTTTCTTTAAGAACAGACAACACAGGTGTTGACAGGACCTGCGTTGTCCAATTATGGTATCCTGTCATCACATCATCCAGTTGGCCTGTGTGACGTCAGAATAGTACTGTTTACTTAAGTTTGGGTGCATGCTGCATGTGCTCATATCAAAGACGAATGCCATTAGCTGCCCCGCTGCCTGCCCCTGAAGACTTGAGGTAACTCTGTGTAGTGATACTAGAAGTGGCACTATGCAATTTAATTTCTCGCCCAAATTGTTTTAGTAGTAAAATTTTCCATCCTCATAGCAATCTTTCCTCTTGCCGCAAAAGAATTTCCTGCAAAGATTTAATTTCTACCACTTCCCAAGGGAAGAATGTGTGTTAACAAAATATTATTCTTCTCTGGATGGTTGGAGGCATGCCCATGGGACATAAATGGCCAATCTGTTGCATATTATTATAATTTGGAGCATGTACTAATCATAAGCCTATTTATATATGCTGCCGGTCAGCCACATTTTCAATCATTGGCTGTGTTTGTGCGTGGAATCGATGCCCAGGAAAGGGATATTACAGTTTGGAAAAAAAATGTTGTGGAATAAGTACACATTTTTCTTGTTTTTAAAAAAATATACATTCCCAACTAAAAGGCACAAAGGTTAGCTTGAGTTTCTGCAACATTAAACTATGCAGTTTCAATATCCATGGTTAATAAGAACTTAAGAAGTAGGAGTAGGCCGCATGTCCCCTCGGGCCTGTGCCACCATTCTATTTGATCATGGCTGATCTTCTGCCTCAACTCCATTTTTTTCACCTGCTCCCCATACTCTTTATTCCCCAAGAGATCAAAAATCTATCTATCCTAGCCTTGAATATATTCAACGATGGAGCATCCACAGCCCTCTGGGGTAGAGAAATCCAAAGATTCACAACCCTCTGAGTGAAGAAATTTCTCCTCATCTCAGTCCGAAATGAATGACCCCTTATCCTGAAGCTGTGTACCCATGTTCTAGATTCCCCAGCCATGGGAAACAACCGCTCAGTATCTACCCTATCAAGCCCCTTCAGAGTTTTGAATGTTTCAATGAGATTACCTCTTATTCTTCTAAACTCCAAAGAGTATAGGCCCTATTTACTCAACCCCTCATTATAGGACAACTCTCTCATCCCAGGAACCAATCTAATGAACCTTCCCTGTACCACTTCCAAGGCAAGTATATCCTTCCTTAGAGATGGAGATCAAAACTGCACACAGTACTCCAGGGGCTGAATTCTGTTGAGCTTCCAACGTCGGGCTCTGTGGCCCAGGGGGTGTCCAGAAGATCATACCGGCAGTGGCCTGCCATGGAGCCCGACGGCAGGAGTGCCGGGCCCGATCTTCCTGGCAGCGGCAAGGCTGCATGGCAGCAACCACCACCCCCCCCACCACCCCACCCCCGGTGGTTGGCAATGGGATCCAACTTTAAATATTTAAATGAACAAAATGCATACATTTAAATAGCATTCACAACTACCTTACTGGCTGTGTGTGGCGGCCAGCACTCCCGTGCCTTCACTTTCCTGTCCAGGGAAAACTGGCGCCACCAAGGTGAGGACGGGGGGGGTGGTGGGGGAATGGGGTCAGATCTGCATTAATAATTAATAGTGTTTGTGGGGGGAAGGGGTGACCTCTGCACTTTTTAAAGTTTACAGGAGGTGGGGGGGATGGTGATGCGCAGGGAGAGGGCAACTATTTCATGTAAGTGTTAATTTTGGAGGGGAAGGAGCGACATTTAATTTGCGGTGTACTAGGGGTGTACGGGTTTGAATATTCAAATTTAATGACAGATCGAGCAGCCCTTTAAAAATGGCAGCTGAGGCCTTTGCCGGTGTGATAGAGCCCGGCCCACCATGTGATTGGGGGGGGTGGCAGCCCGATTGGCATATTATCATAAGCTACCATGCACTAGATTGCAGCAGAATGGCTGCGCACGGCCTGCATGTGCAGGACACCATTTTCTTTCACCCACCGCTACTCCGGGCGGCAGGAATGTTAAATCCAACCCCAGGTGTGGTCTCACCAAAGTCCTGTACAATTGTAGCAAGGCTTCCTTATTCTTGTACTCCAATCCCCTTGAAATAAAGGCCAACATGCCATTTGCCTTCCTAATTGCTTGTTGTACCTGCATGCTAGCTTTTAATTATCTTTGTATGAGGTACACCTAAGTCTCTGAACATCAACATTTCAAAGTTTCACGCCTTCTAAAAAATATTCTGCTTATCTATTTTTCCTACCAAGGTGAATAACCTCACACTTCCCTACATCATATTTCACCTGCCATCTTGTTGCCTACTCAATTAACCTGTCCATATCCCTTTTGAAGCCTCTTTGTGTTCTCCTCACAACTGACATTTCTACATAGCTTTGTATCATCAGCAAACTTGGATAGGTCACTCTCATTCTCTCCGCCTAAATCATGACTATAGATTGTAAACAGCTGAGGTTCCAGCACTGATCCTTGCGGCACTGCACTGGTTACATCCTGCCAACTTGAAAATGCTCTATTTATCCCTACTTTCTGCTTCCTGTTCGTTAACCAATCCTTCATCCATGCAAATATATTTTCCAACTTCATGAGCCCTTATCTGCATATTAACCTTTTGTGTGGCACCTTTTCGAATGCCTTTCGGAAATCCAAATATACTACATCCAATGTCTCCCCTTTATCAACCCTACTAGTTACATCCTCAAACATCTCTAATACATTTATCAAACACAATTTCCCTTTTGCAAAGCCATGTTGACTTTGTCTGATCACACTTTGATTTTCTATGTGCATTGCTAAGAGGCCCTTAATAATAGATTCCAGAATTTTCCTGATCATCGATGTCAGGCTAACTGGCCTGTAGTTCCCTGTTTTCTCTCTCCCTCCTTTCTTGAATAGCAGTGTTACATTTTCTAACTTACAAACTGCTGGGACTGTTGTAGAATCTAGAGAATTTTGGAAAATCATAACCAGTGCATCCCACTATCTCTGCAGTTACTTCTTTCAGAACCCTTGGATGTAGGTCATCATGTCCTGGGGATCATCGGTTTTTAGTCCCTTAAGTTTCTCTAATACTTTTTCTGCACTGACTGTAATTACTTTAAGTTCCTCACTGTTATAAGCCCCTTCATTACCCTCTATTTCTGGTATATAATTTGTGTCTTCTACTGCAAAGATGGACACAAAGGGCTGAATTTTATTAGCGCACTGTACTTGCAGTGGCACACTTTGAAGTCGGCGGCCTGCCCACACTGAGCCGCCGCTGCAGAGCCGCTGCTTTATTATGCGTGGGGGCTCATTAGCATCATTGCAACACGCCACTCCCCCTATATTACGTGGGGAGAGGAGGGACACAGTGAGGGACCCTTTGTCAGCTGTGTAGCAGGTGCTGGGGCACAATTTAAAGCACACCAGCACCTACTTCCTGAAAGCTGCCAAAGAAATACTTACCTCACTATTGAAAAGTGGGGCTGCTGTCAATCTGGCAGCAAAGCAGAAAGTGCAGGGGAAACCAAATTCACAGACCTGAAAGTTAACTCTGCTTCTCTCTCCACGGATGCTACCAGACCTGCTGAATTTCCCCAGCACTTTCTGCTTTGCTGCCACAACCTTACCCTGCTGTGTCCCAGTGTCCTGTGAAGTTGCGATCCTCTTCTACTGCTCAAGTGTAACATTCCTTCTTGTAGGCGTGTTGCACCTGGGTGAATAATCTTAACTTTGCACATACCAGGACATGAGACTGAATTGTACCATGAAAGACAAATGCACAACAGAAATAAAACCATAATTGAAGAATATCTATATACTGTGGGCTTCTAATTGTCTGACTGTGAAAAGCCGCAGACTAATATGCATTTGGAATCTGTATTCATTTCTCTGCTAACTGTTGTGTGAAGACATGTAACTGCACTTAAAAGTTCATTGGAAAGAACCAGGAAAATGCGTTCATATTCTAGCTGCATTGTCAACGAGAAATATTACATCAATAATTATGAACAGCTGCTGCAGAGCATGTGTCGATCTGTCATAGAAGTAAAACCATGACACCAGCACAGATTTCCTCACTAGTCCTGCATTGGTTTTCAAACATGTGCAAGACAAACCTTGCAGCCAGAAGTTAGAGCAGTTACACGGTGGAATCATCTTCGCATTTAAAGGACCAGACCAAAAACCAAGGATGGCAGAGGGGTGCTTTAGCAATGCCTCCCTGCTCATTCTCCTCTAGGCTGTGCGGGCAAGGCGGGAGGTCCTTTTCCCCATCGATGGTAAGAAGAGGCCTTCCTTCCCGCCTGACCAAGGCAGCCTGGCTGGAGGTGGCAGGGGAGGTGAGTATCCATGGGGCCATCCTGCGTCACAGGGTCCAATGCCGGAAGAGGATGAACGATCATTCCCCCAGCCAGCCGGGGCCCTCCAGGCCTTGTGTGCACAGAGGACAACTGGCAAAGTCATTCGCAGCCAAAGGGCAATCAGATCAGGCTACTAATGCAGAGGTTGAACCGAGAAAGGACACTCACAAGCATTTAAAGAGAACACATTGACCCAAATGGGAATTCACGGGTGTCACAGCAATGTAAATACGTCTTTCACTAAATGTTCTTCACCAACATGTGTGTCCTTTTCTCTGTGTGAATGATGTATGCCAGTATGTAGCGCCAGTCACATCCCTTTGCACCGTTGTCCCTTCAGGAAAGCCAATGTATACAATAACATCATTGCCATGCCACAATTACTCATCAGCATCTGCACAGATGCAGTGACATGGACATTGACTCAGTCAGCTGTTGCCTTTAATTGTTTACCCAGAGATGCTCCAGATGTGGACTGGTGCACAGCAGGTCAGCAAGGGTGATGTGTGGCTTGCAGAGCTCATGTTGGTTCCTATAGAGCAGATGTTGGTTCCTATGGAGCAGAGAGCCTTTGTTTGATAAGCCACTGCTGTACATCCCTAGTTCGCTGCTAGCCCTGCATGCGGAACCTGGGTGCCATCTGCCCTCCCATACGGCTTTCCTGTTGTAGGTTCTCAGCATCCTCATAGTCCGAGGAGGAATCTGTTCTTGTCTCTCCTCATCATGCCAGGCCCGCCCCCTATTGCGTGCGTAGTTGTGCAGAGCACGGCGAGCAGCAAAGAAAGGAGCTGGCCTTTTCGGCCTGTAGTACAGGTCACTACCCTATCTATCCAGGCATTGAAAGCGCGTTTTCAGCATGCCGATCACCTGCTCAATGGCGGCTCTTGTAGCTCAGTGGCTGGCGTTGTATCTCTCCTCTGCAGCAGTGGTGGGGTCTCTTACTGGTGTCAGGAGCCATGTCTGCAAGGGATAGCCCTTGTCTCCAAGAAGCCACGCCATCATCTGAGCCAGGTCAGTGAACAGCAGTGGCAGCTGGGACTGGCACAGGATCCAGGTGTCATGGCAGCTGCCTGAGAATCAGGCACAGATTTTCATGAAGCATCTCCAGTGATCAGCTACCAGCTGCACCTAGATTGAGAGGATTTATTTAATGGTAACGTTTGCAGGTGGTAGCCTGGCGGGAGACCTGATGACCACATGGGTGCAGTCTATGAACCCTAAAACCTTTGGTTATCCGGCAATGGTGCCAAACCCTCTGGGCCTGGCTGCTAGTGTCCATCCTGAAGTGGACATACTCACTGGCCCTCTGGTGCAGGGCATGGTGACCTCCCTGATGCAGAGGTGCACTGCTGACTGTGTGACCCCACAAAGGTTTCCGGTGGGCCCTGAAATGCTGCATAGGCATCAAGCTTAAGAGCCGCTGCCCCTATGAGGACCACAGGCATAGGATGTCCACCAAAACCCATGGGCTTCAGGTCATTGTTGAGCAGGGCACAGAGACGTGTCACCACCCTCTCTACATGCACAATTGCCTCTGACACTGGTGCTCTGACATCCGCCTCTTTGTGGACCACACCTACCTGTTGATTTGCCTCCGGCGCATATGGATCCTCAGGAGAAGCAGATCACACAATGTAGGATGAGACATACCCATTTCCATGTGACAAATAAAGTTTTTTCCTTTACTTAGTCGAAGGCTGCTAACAGGGCAGGCATTGTTGTTGATGGGCACTTCAGGTGCTTTCATGGATCAACTATGTGGCATGGCATGGAATCGCCCATCTTTGCTCATATTAAGAGTGGCACAGTATGACCACATGAAGATTCTACCAGTTGCATCGATTGCCCCACCAGCCTGGTAACCTTTACACTCCTGCCGGTTCTGATACCCTCCCCACACACAGGGTGACTAGAGTGCCATTGCTCCTTCACACACACAAAAGTACAATGGTGCAGAGTGGACATCATTTATGAAGGGAGGGTACGCAATACCTCCCTTGATGCCTACAGAGCTTTGCCTCCAGTAGTCCCATCCCTATCCCACCTCCCTTAAAGTATACAGAGCTTTGACCCCTATAATCCACCCTCACCTCCCTTCAAGTATACAGAGTTCAGACCCATGTATATCTGGACTTACATTCAGTGTGAGCTGCTTGCGATGTCCGGTTCAACGTAAAATGCGGAAGTGTGGATCGAGAGGTGATGGGATGCATGATCAGGAGAGGTAAGTAGTCCTTTACATATTATATTTGGGGTGCCGCCGCCAAGCGGCAGGGGGGCTGCACCGAGGTCCTGCCACCGCCGGTAATATGTAGCGGGGTCTTCTCGGCATCATGGTCGAGGCGGGCATCTCCCACAAGTATTTTACAGGCCTGCTCTCCATGATCCATGATGCCGCGGGGCTGGTAAAATCCAGCCCAAAATCTGTGTTCATTGTCTCATTTTTGGTGTTAATTTCTCCTGTTTCCGCCTCTAAGAGACCAACGTTTACTTTAGCTACTCTTCTCCTTTTTATATAATAAAAGCTCCTACAGTCCATTTTTATCATCCTGGCTAGTTTACTCTCGTATTCTATTTTTTCCCTTTTTACTAACGTTTTGGTCACCTTTTGCTGGTTTCTAAAACTCTCCCAATCTTCGGGCTTACTACTATTTTTCACTATTATAAGCACCTTCTTTTAATCTAATACTATTAAATTAACTGGTTGTGAACTTGGCCACACAATCAGTTCCAAACAAAAAGAATTTAAATTAGCTGGTTGACCTCAGCAAATGAATTTTGTGTTTTGTAAGCTGGTATCTATGGAAAATGGTGGGTATTAATCCTACAAGCTCCCCAGATGTGTTTACTTATTTGGATGCTGCTAGATTCTGGCTGTGGCTTCTGAGTGTACTTTCTTCGCAGAATGTCTTCCTCTGACAACATAGAAAAATGCATGAAAATTGACATAGTTACATCCATGATGTCAGTATGCTAATACAAGACTGGGTTTTGATTGTCTGAAAGCAGCTGTTAATCCTAGATTTCAGTCATTGAAAACTCATTTTTTTAAAAACTGTTCTCATCTCCAAAATGTACGGTGAGAGCCAGGAAAAGGAAATGAAAAGACTGCAGAGTTATTTTTAAAGGGGAGACTGGTCAGAAAAGATAGAATAGGTTGGTTTAGGTAATGAAAAGTAAAAATTAAAAATAAAAGAATTGGGGAAATAAAGATGAGCAGAATTAAAATAGTTTAAAAAAATAAGTTTTTTTTTGTTTTATTTATATTGGGGTATCCTAACATTGAAGTGGATTCTATTTACTGTGTGGTAATTTCAGTGTCCCAGTAGTGACCTAAAAATTTACAAAACCATCCAGCCCAAGGGGATTGCCATTTTGTCAGCTGTTGACAGTATAGAAATTATTCATTTAAAAACCCACATATTTGACCAGTGTGCGTAGATTTAATACGAGATAGATGACTATGTGGGGCTGGTGTAATGATTTTTATGTACCTCTATGGTCTATAATTGAAAAGTAAATCTGGAGTCCACTTGTTGCTCCTCATGAGTAAAGTTTTGAAACAATAAAACGCTGTACTTGTGCACAGAAATTGTAATGGTTAAATATAACAAGATAAAAGTGAATGTATAAAATATGTGAATGATATTAAATGATGTTCCAAGGTCAAAAGCCTTCAACCTACAATTGTGACATGGGGAACCATCATCTGCCTGATGCCTGTAGTGGAGCAGGTGGTACAGCTTTTCAGGCTGGAAGCAGAGAGGGGGAGGGTAAATAAATTGCAAAACTTTTGTCATGCAGGCCCCCACCTGCCACGAATGGGGCACAGATATTTCGCCACATAGACATTAAATTTTAAAATTGTTGCTGGGAAGAAATGAAGGCCTATTTATTACAAGGGGTTGCCAAGCCCCTGACTGGAAAGTTATTTGCATACTAACAAACAGTGCTTGGAAAGGATAAAGGGGCCACTCCATGCTCCAATTTAATCCACAATGGACTTTTGGTTACCAGAAGTTGAAGGTGGAGAGGCTAGCGTTACAGGTTAACTGCTAAGATGGCCGAATACACAAACAGTGATCTGGCCAGTTTAGTCACATGACTAACTGGCTGTTTGAGTTTTTTGAATTTGAACTTGCCACAGAGAATTTGAACTCAGAAAGCTGTTTGCTCCTGGACTGAAAAAGACCTCTCGTGGCCGGCTTGCCACCGCCTCTCCTGTCTGCTCATCTCTTTCTTACCAGCTTTGGAATCCATAGAAGACACAGGAACCCCAAGAGAGAAAAGTCTCCTACAGTGAACAAAGTTTAAGAAGAATACTGGGCCCCAATGAAAAGCAAGAATTACTTACAAGCAAGAACTATCTACAAAAGGACTACAGTGAGCTCGAAGCACAGTAACATGAAACTCATCTGATATTGCCTCAAAGCTTTCTACTTTATTTTTTTCTTCTGCTCCTTTCTGTCTCTATTTGCATGTGTGTATCGTGTATGCATGCTAGCATGGGACGTGGCGTGTATCCATAGGCGTTAATTGAATTAGAGTTTAAGTTTAACTTTTGATAAATTTCACTTTTCTTCTTTAAACCTAAGAAAGCCTGTTTATGCTAATTTCTTTGCCTTATAATTGGAAAGTCGTGAACAAGGATTCACCAAGTGGGAGCTCAAAACACGGTGTGCATAAAATTAAAACCCTGTTACAATAAGACCAGTGAAGGCTGAGAAAGATCCCTAGACACCTTTCTCACCTGGTTGTAATACTGTTAAGGGGTAAATTTCCACAGAGTTTCCAATCATCCATCATAACATCAGCAGAATATCCATGGAACCCCTCGAGAAACATTGATTGTATTTCTTTGGGGTTTCCACAGATCTTCCATCGAAGTTATCGATCTTGGTACAGTAATAAAATATCATTCACAGATTTCATATATTCATTTTTATCTTGTTACATTTAACTGTTATAATTTCTGTGCACTAAAACAGCTTTTAACCATTTAAAAACTTCACTCACGAGGAGCAACAAGTGGACAATCAGGAGACTCCCATGGAAATTCAACCCACAATGCCTTGGAAGTTGCTGCAAGCCTTTGAAATGTAAAGCAAATAGTATTTTAAAAAAATCTGGCTCAATGGATGAGTAGGTAAAGGCATCACCTAGTGTAGTCTTTAACTGTGTTTTATTCAGAGTGATAAATGTTTGGAATAATTCACCAAGCAGAGACAAAGGCATTAATATTATAGAATGTGCAATTATTGTATCCCTTCTTTCCTGTAGTTATACTTCAGTTTAATTAAGATTGGTCTGAATATTCCGAAACTCCTTGCAATTAGTTTTGTTTTTGTGTCAGTGTACAATATACACCATCACTTTTGGACAATTATTATATTTCAAGACTATTGGTGGATGCCATGAGAGGTGAGATATGTTTTTCTTAGGATTCACTAAACTAGGAAAATTTTGGCCAATTGCTAGTACACCGTTCATTTTATATCCTTGTGCTGTGGAAAATGTTACTTTGATATAACTAAGTGCAAGTTTGTCTTACATATGTCTATTAGAAGGTCATATACATCTATATATTTCAATTATTTTGCTATATTATCAGTGATATATCAAATCAGGGCTCCTAGAATTTTGCAGCTCCTTAATATCAGTTTCTGTGAGAAGGCTAATTAATTTCTGTGGCAAGTAGCTAGTCAGCATACAGAAGTTAGCCAGCTTGTCAACCACAGGAGATTCACTGGCATATATATAAAATAAATGGGCTTCCGTTGGTGTTATGACCAGAATGCCTAAGCCAGTATATAATTTGCCCATTATTTTAAGATATTGCATCTGCTTATCTACAAATTTCTGACTGTTGAGGAGCAAATCACAATTGAAGAGGTAGAAAATGTAGTAATCACAAGTAGCAAGCAGTAATAATAAAGTTTATAAAACTACAAATAAAGAAAGTCAATCAGCTTCAATTGTCAACAAAAGAAAGGAGAAACTGAACCAAACAAATTGCTCTAATAATTTTGTGAAGCTAGTTTCAGAGAGGGAAACAGAAAGATAGTGAACAGAGCTGGAGAAAGAGAACAGAATTTTTTTCCAGAATTTTTGTCTGAGCATTACCACTGGATATTAATTATAATTAGGATTAATGAGTTTAGGTAGCCAAACATTGCTTAAAATAGCAGTGAATTGTGGGAAAATGGCTGAGATTACAAAAAATCTCGCCTCAACTATTTTTAAATTTTACCATTTTCCCACAATTCCACTGCTAGTTTAAACCACGTTTTGCTACCTTGGATTTTAATCAGCAGCATATTCTAAAATACCTGTGTTATTTCCTTCTCAACTAGCCTACAATTAAAAATAATTTTCTGCTAGTTACGATTAAAACTGGCCTTACTGTCAGTAAGCAGTCTGCAGTAGCACGATTTAAAATTAGATTTTGTATTAAATGGCCAACAAATGAAACATCGCCTGATATGTATGAGCAGTTGTTAAAAGTATTGAGCTAAAAACATACGCAGCATTTTAGAATGCAATTTAAAAAAAAATCGCTTTACAAATATTCCTTGATAATAAGTGTCAACTTGATACAGTTTGATTAATCGAGCTGAAAATAGGTTTATCGCAAAAAATAAGCATTTTGAATGAGTGTCGAGTCCAAGACATTCTGAGTAACCGGATTTTAAATAACAGGAGCTGACTTTAAAAAGCTGTACAAAGCATTTTCTGGTTACATTAGTATACAGTAGTCAGTTTCTTAGTAAATTAAATAAAAAATTATATTCAGTTAGGTCGCAGATCAGCCATGATGTCATTGAATGGCGAAAGAGGCTCGAGGGGATAAATGGCCTCCTCCTGTCCCTATGGTATACAGTCGAGAGGGAGCGTTCCTGGGAGTCCTCAACATGGACTGTGGATATGTGAAATCTCATATCATTAGGTCAAACATGGGCAAGGAAACCTCCTGCTGATTACCACCTGTCACCCTCACTCAACTGATGAATCAGTGCTCCACCATGTTGAGCACCACTTGGAAGAGGCACTGAGGGTAGCAAGGACACAGGGGGTACTTCAATGTCCATCACCAAGAGTGGCTCAGTAGCTTCACTACTGGACATGTCCTGCAGGTCCGATGAGGGAAAAACCTACTTGACCTCGTCCTCACCAATCTACTTGTTGAAAATGCATATGTCCATGACAGTATTAATAGAATTGACAACCGCACAGTCTTTCTGGAGATGAAGTGCCCTCTTTGCACTGAGAACACCTCCATTGTGTTGTATGCCCCTAAGACCATGCTAAATGAGATCAATTCAGGACAGATCTAGTAGAAAGAAAAAAGAAAGGTTTGCATTTCTATAACTCTTTTCATGACTGCTGGACGTCCAAAGCGCTTTACAGCCAATGAAGTACTTATTTTGAAGTGTAGTCACTGATGCAATGTGGGAAACATGGCAACAATTTGTGCACAGCAGGCTCCCATAAACAGCAATGTGATAATGATCAGAAGATCTGTTTTTGTGTCATTGATTGAGATATAAATATTGGCCAGGGTACCAGGGATAAACTCCCCACTCTTCTTCAAAATAGCGTTATAGCATTTTTTATACCACCCGAGAGGGCAGACAGGCCCTTTGTTTAAAGTCTCATCTGAAAACTGGGCATCATGAGGTGCTGTGAGCCAGCAGCAGTAGAAGAATTGTGTTCCACCACAATGTGTAACCTCATGGCCGGGCACATCCCTCACTCTACTGTTACCATCAAACCAGGGGACCAACCCAGGTTCAATAAGGAGTGTGTGAGAGCTTGTCAGCAGAAGCAACAGGCATACCTAAAAATAAGATGCCAACTTGGTGAAGCTACAACACAGGGCTATATTTATGCTAAACAATGGAAGCAGTGTGCTATAGACAGAGCTAAGGAACTCACAATCAGATCTGATCAAAACACTGCAGTCCTGCCACATCGAGTCATGAATGGTGGTAGACAATTAACCAATGAATGAGAGCAGGAAGCTCCACGAGCATCCCCATCTTCAATAATAGTGGAACCATCTTCAGCCAAAGTGCCAAATGGATGAGCCATCTCCTCGCTTGCTGAGGCCCCCAGCATCACTGATGT
This sequence comes from Heterodontus francisci, assembly GCF_036365525.1. Classification (NCBI taxonomy): domain Eukaryota; kingdom Metazoa; phylum Chordata; class Chondrichthyes; order Heterodontiformes; family Heterodontidae; genus Heterodontus; species Heterodontus francisci. Next base: position 161,254,777 of record NC_090375.1, on the reverse strand, counting down.
CTGTCTTCAGCCAATTCAGTTCACTCCATAAGCTCTCGAGAAATCGATGAGAATTGGATACAGCAAAGGCTATGGGATCTGACAGCTTCCTAGCCATAGTGCTGAAGACATATGCTCCAGAACTAATTGTGTCCCTAGCCAAGCTGTTCCAATATAACATTCTGACTTCTGGCCTTATGATAGAGGGAAATTATTGATGCTGCAGCTGAAGGTGTTTGAGCCCAGGACACTGTCTTGAGGAACTCCTGTAGCGATATTCTGGAGTTGAGATGATTGGCCTCCGACAATAACAAACATCTTCCTTTGGCTGGCCGGTGTGACTAGTATCTTCCTGATAAAGTAGAAACGTGCCCAGCTATGCCTTGTCAACATATAGCAGAACAAATCCAATCCAGCCATTTACAGCCGCATCAGTCTACTCTCAATCATTAGCAAAGTGATGAAAGGTGTCATCAACAATGCTATCAAGAGGCACTTACTCACTAATACCCTGCTGACTGATGCCGAGGGCCACTTGTCTCCTGACATCATTTCAATCTATGCCCAAACCTGGAAAAAAGACCTGAATTCCAGAGATGAGATGAGATTGTCTGCCCTTGACATAAAGGCAACATTTGTCTGAATGTGGCATCAAGGATCAGTATGAAAATTGAAGTCAGTGGAAATCGGGGATAACCCGCCACGAGCTGGAATCATACCAAAGAGCCAAAGGAAGATGATTGTGATTGTTGGAGACCGATTATCTCAACCCAGGATATCAATGCAGGAGTTCCTCAGGACAGTATCCAAGGCCCAATCATCTTCAGCTGCTTCATCAATGAACTTCCCTTCATTATAAGGTCAGAAGTGGAGATGTTCACTGATGACTGAAAATAAACCTTGGCCAAAGGCATTTCTGAGTGTCTGTAAGATCATAAGTTGATCAGAAATAGGAGCAGGAGTAGGCTATTCGGTCCGTTGAGCCTGCTCCATCATTCAATCAGATCATGGCTGATCTGATTGTGGCCTCAATTCCACTTTGCTGCTGACCCCCATAATCTTTGACTCCCTTGTAGACCAAAAATCTGTCTAACTCTGCCTTGAATATATTCAATGACCCAGCCTCTACTGCTCTCTGGGGAAGAGAATTCCAAAGATTAACAACCCTCTGAGAAAAGAAATTCCTCCTCACCTCCATCTTAAAAGGGAGATCCCTTATTTTGAAACTGTGTCACCTGGTTCTAGATTCCCCCACGAGGGAAAACATCCTCTGAGCATCTACTCTGTCAATCCCTCTCAGAATCTTATATGTTTCAAGAAGATCACCTCTCATTCTTCTAAACTCCAATGAGTATAGACCCAACCTGCTCAATCTTCCCTCATAAAACAACCCCTTCATCCCAGGAATCAGCCGACTGAACCTTCTCTGAACTGCCTCCAATGCAAGTATATCCCTCCTTAAGTATGGAGAGCAAAACTCTACGCAGTACTCTAGGTGCGGTCTCACCAATGCCCTGTATAGTTGTAGCAAGACTTCCCTACTTTTATATTCCATCCCCCTTGCAATAAAGGCCAACATTCCATTTGCCTTCTGAATTACTTGTTGTACCTGCATGCTAACTTTTTGTGATTCATGTACAAGGACACCCAAATCTCTCTATACCAATGCATTCTACAGTCTCTCTCCATGTAAATAATATTCTGTTTTTCTATTCTTCCCAACAAAGTGGAAACCTCACATTTTCCCAGATTATACTCCATCTGCCAAATTTTTGTCCACTCACTTAACCTATCTGTATATCTTTGCAGACACTGATCTGGATTCTATGAGCCAGCTGCCAATCTCGGTGGCCCGCCTGCACTGGCCGCACACCAAAGAGCAGTCGTGATCTTAAGTGTGGCGGCTCATGGAAATAGCCGGGGCGGCCCACTCCCCCCCAGTCACGGGGAGGGGGCAGGTGTCCGTTGCCGGCAATGGTGTCAGCTGCCTGTGCACAGGCACTGGCACCATTTTTAAAGGGCCATGCCAGCAGAATAAAATATTTAAAAATTGAATAAACGTATTTCTTTTGCCCCTTTCCCACCTCCCAATAACTATTGCAATAAATATTTGTCCTTCCCCCACAAAACACTTACCTTTTACATCTGAACTTTCCACTCCCCCAAACTGCACAAAGGTTTAAGGTTTAACTCTTTCCACAATCCCCCACACCCATTGCGAGCATTTGACCACCCCCCACCACCCCCCTCCCACCACGCTGATAAAGTTACCTCCTCCCCCCTCCGTACCAGTGTGGCACCTCGTTTTCCCAGACGGGAATCTAAAGGCACTGGAGTGCCGAAGATCACAGTGGGCCCTCAAGATCGTGAGTAAGTATATTTAAATTAATTAATTTTATTGATTTGCATATTTAAATTGTGGTCCAGCCGCCTAGCGGCGGGGGTGGGGAGGGACTGCCACGGAGCTTCAACGCTGCCGGGAGGATTGGGCCAGGCCCTGCTGGCGTCGAGGTCCGTGGCAGGCCTCATCCGGAGCCATCTTCAGGCCCCCCCACCACAGATCACGACGTCAAGGGCTTCTTAAAAACCAGCCCATTTTGTGTCTTCCTCACCACTTCTTTTCTAGCTATCTTTGTATCATCCGCACATTTGGCTATAATACATTTGGTTCCTTCATCCGAGTCATTAATATAGATCATAAATAGTTAAGGCCCCAGCACTGATCCCTGTGGCACTCCATTAGTTACAGTTTGCCAACCTGAAAATGCCCCATTTATCCTGACTCTCTGTTTCCTGTTAGTTAGCCAATCCTCTATCCATGCTAATATATTACCCCTGACACCATGAACTATTATCTTGTGTAGTAACCTTTTATGTGGCACCTTATCGAATGCCTTTTGGAAATCCAAATACACTACATCTACTGGCTCCCCTTTATCCTCCCTACTTGTTACAACCTCAAAGAACTCTAATAAATGTGTCAAACATGATTTCTCTTTCATAAAACCATGTTGACTCTGCCTTATTGCATTATGATTTTCCAAATGTGCTACTGCCACCTCAATAATAATTGATTCCAGCATTTTCCCAATGACAAATGTTAAGCCAACTGGTCTATAATATCTGTTTCCTTTCTTGAATAGAGGTGTAACATTTCCAGTTTTTCAATCCACTGGGACCTTTCCAGAATCTAGGGAATTTTGGAGGATTGCAACCAATGCATTTATACTGTCTCTTTTAAAACCCTAGGATTCAGTCCATCAGGTCCACGGGACCTGTCAGCCTTTAGTCCCATTAGTTTTATGAGTACTTTTTCTCTAGTGATAGTAATTATTTTAAGTTCCGCCCTCCCTTTTGCCTCTTGATTTTCTATTATTGTTGGGATGCTTTTTGTGTCTTCTACTATGAAGACAGATACAAATACTAGTTCAAAGTCTTCACCATTTCCTTGTTTCCCATTATTAATTCCCCAGTGAGGTGAGGTGAGAGTGACTGCCCTTGACATCAAGGCAGCATTTGACCGAGTCTGGCATCAAGGAGCCCTAGCAAAACTGGTATCAGTGGGAATCGAGGGAAAACTCTCCTCTGGTTGGAGTCGTACCTAGTACAAAGGAAGATGGTTGTGGTTGTTGGAGGTCAATCGTCTCAGTCCAAGGACATCACTGCAGGAGTTCCTCAGGGTAGTATCCTAGTCTCAACCATCTTCAGCTGCTTCATCAATGACCTTCCTTCAATCATAAGGTCAGAAGTGCAGATGTTCGCTGATGATTGCACAATGTTCAGCACCATTTGCGACTCCTCAGATACTGAGGCAGTTCGTGTCCATATGCAGCAAGACCTGGATATCATTCAGACTTGGGCTCATCAGTGGCAAGTAACGTTTGTGCCACACAAGTGCCTGGCAATGACCTTCTCCAACAAGAGAGAATCCAACCATCTTCCCTTGACATTCAATGACACATTCCAGCTTCCAAGCCAAAAGGTTACCTTTCTTTGTTTGCTGTGTAGCCTAGGCATTGTTTTAGGAGGTGCATACCTTGCATTACCATCGCTGAGTCCCCCACTATCAACATCCTGGGGGTTACCATTGACCAGAACTGAACTGGACCAGCTGAATAAGTACTGTAGCTACAAGAGCAGGTCGGAGGCTGGGAATTCTGCAGCAAGTAACTCACCTCCTGACTCCCCAAAGCTGTCCACCATCTACAAGGCACACATTAGGAGTGTGATGGAATACTCTCCACTTTCCTGGATGAGTGCAACTCCAACAACACTCAAGAAGCTCAACATCAACAAAGCAGCCCACTGATTGGCACCCCATCTACCACCTTCAACATTCATTCCCTCCACCACTGATGCACAGTGGCAGCATTGCGTCCCATCTGCAAGATACACTGCAGCAACTTACCAAGGCTCCTTCGAAAGCACCTTCCAAACCCCCGACCTCTGCCACCTAGAAGGACAAAGGCAGCAGACACATGGGAACACCACCACCTACAAGTTCCCCTCCAAGCCACATAGCATCCTGATTTGGAACTATATCGCCATTCCTTCACTGTCGCTGGGCCAAAATCCTGGAACTCCCTTCTTAACAGCACTGTGGGCGTACCTACACCACATGGACTTCAGTGGTTCAAGAAGGTGGTTCACCACGACCTTCTCAAGGGCAATTAGGGATGGGCAATAAATGCTGGCCTAGCCAACGATGCCCACATCCTGTGAAAGAATAAAAACAAGTCTCATCTTCTAAGGGACCAGCACGTACTTTAGCTACTCTCTTTCTTTTGATATATGTGTCGATGCTTTTAATGTCGGTTTTCACAGTTCTTGCTTGTTTACTCTTATATCCTAATTTCTCCCTCTTAATTCTTTAGTCATTCTTTGCTGATTTCTAAGCTTTTCCCAACCTTCTGGCCTACCACTATTTTTTGCAGCATTGTATGCCTTTTCTTTCAATTGATACCATCCTTTTCATAGTCTTTCTTTCTCAATGGAATGTATCTTTGTTGAGAGTTATAAATTATCTTCTTGAATTTCTGCCTCTGCTGCTCTACTATCTTACCTTTTAACTTATTTTGCCAGTCCACTTAGCCAACTCTGTCTTCAAACCCTTGCAGTTGCCTTTATTTAAGTTTAAGACACTGAGGCTGGACTTAGCCAGCCCTCTGACATCGTGACGGCGGGGTCCTGGAAAATACCTCAGGGAGAGGCCCGCCACAGGCCTTGATGCCAGGAAGGCCCTGCCCCATATTACCAGTGGCAGCGAGGCCTCGTGGTGCCCCCCCCCCCCCCCGCTGGGTGACGGGAACCTAATTAAAATATTTTAATTTATTCAAAACAGATGAATATATACCTACCTTGTCGCAACGGCTGTTCCACTCAGATAATCTTCCTGTTGCCGGAACTCCCGCGCATTGCTAAATATCATGGCGGCTCCGCGGCGCATGTCTCGCACTTGCGCCACACCATTTTTGAAGCTTACTGCCAATCTCGGCAACGAGCTGGAAAAATCCAGCCCTAGTTTCAGACCTAAACTTCTCACCCTCAAACGGAATGTGAAATTCTGTCTTGTTACAATGACTCTTGCCTAGAAAATCCTTTAATATTAGCTCATTTATCAATCCTGCCTCGTTACACATTATCAGGTCTAAGATAGCCTGCTCCCGAGTTGGTTCCAGAACGTATTGTTCTAAGAAACTCTCCCTAGTACACTCAATGAACTGTTCCTCTAGAGGCAGAACACTGGTAGGGAGCGGGGAGGAGTGAAGTTTTCAGGCGGGGTGGGGGGGGGGGGAGTGGATGGCAAAGACTAACATGATTGCTAGAGGGGATCGCGGGAAGGGGTTGAAGGTAAAAGATTCTCAACTTTTGCGGTGGGGGGAATGGTTGGGATCATGAGGTTAGTTTTTTGGGAGGAAAGGGCAATGAATAAATTGATTAGTCATTGCGGAGGGGAGGGTGCTGAGAGGGTATTGGAACCTTGAAAAAATTTTAAACTTAAATTTTGAAAATACCGTACCTTTAAAAGTTTAAATGTTTTGGAAGGGCCTGAAGCCCTTTAAAAATGGCGCTGCACCTGCGCAGTGGCACCGAACACCATTGCCGGGGACGGATCGCCTATCCCCTCTACGTCATTGGGGGTGGGTGGTCTGCTCTCTCCATTTAGATGAGCCGCCATGCTAAATATCATGGCAGCTCCGCAGTACACGTCTTGCACTTGTGCCACTCCGTTTTTGAAGCTTACCGCCAATTTTGGCGGCAATCTGGAAAAATCCAGCCCTATTTCCAGATCCAAACTACTCACCGTCAAGCTGAATGTGAAATTCTGTCATGTTATGATCACTCTTGCCCAGAAAATCCATTACCATAAGCTCATTTATTAATCCTGTCTCATTGCATATCACCAGATCTAAGATAGCCTGCTCCCAAGTTGGTTCCAGAACATATTGTTCTAAAAACTCTCCCTAGTACACTCAATGAACTGTTCCTCTAGGCTACCTTTGCCAATTTGATTAGTCCAATCAATATGAAGATTAACATCACCCACTATTATTGGAGTACCTTTCCTACAAGCCCCCATTATTTATTGATTTATATTTTGTCCTATAGTGTAGCTACTGTTAGGGGGCCTATAAACTACTCCCACTAGTGACTTCTTTTCTTTGCTATTTCTTATCTCCACCCAAACTGATTCTACATTTTGATCTGCCAAGCCAAGATCATTTCTTCCTACTATACTGATTTAGTCCATTATTAACAGAGCTACCCACCTCCTTTCCTTTCTTCCTATCCTTCCGAAATGTGAAATATCTTTGAATATTTAGTTCCCAGCCTTGGTCACCTTGCAACCATGTAATGGCTATTATATCATACCCATTTATTTCTATCTGTGCTATTATTTCCTCTGTCTTGCTATGAATGCGTTTTGGACAGGTGAAAAAGAAGTTGGCTTTTTAGTAGCATTTTAAATGTGATGCTAAAAGATTTGGGAAAGGATTTAAAGTTAATCTACTGGTAGCCTGTACAGTTGCTAAAGGCCAGACTGGGGCTGGGGATCAGAGCCAAACCATTACAGAACCAGTGCAGCTTTGTGTGATGGATGCTATAGGCAGAGGCAGAAACCTCCCCAACTTGAACAAGGACAAGGGAAAGATTGTCCTGCAACAGGGCATTAGAGTCATTCTAAGAACAGCAAAACCGTGCAAAGAGATATCAAGTTATTCGCAGAGTTATTTGGTATACAAGAAAGCCTGAGAAACATGCACCACACAAGGCTAGTTGAACTTCTGCATGCTGACCCTACAAAATAGAGCCGATGGAAGCAGGAAATCACTGAACTTATTGCATGATCACAGCTGATAGGGCTATATTACACTGAGAACATGTTAAATGGTTCACCAAGACATTCAATGTGGCACAATAATGGATCCACACCACAGCACATGTGCAACAAGGTATCCTAGTGTGTTTTGCCAGCTGAAGGGCAGGACACAGAGGATCACAAAATTGGCACAATTGACATTCAGTTGCTGTCACTGGACAGACCTGACTGTGCAAAGCAGTTTTTCTGAAGTGCAAACACTGGTAATGCAACACAGGGAAATGTCCACACTCATTCACAGTCATAAAGTCATCAAGTTATTTACGGCTCAGAAGGAAGCCATTCAGCCCATTGAATCCATGCTGGCTCACTACGGAGCAATCCAGTCAGTCCCACTCCCCTGCTCAATGCCCACAGCCCTGCAAGTTTATTTTCTTCAAGTGACCATACAATTTCCTTTGAAATAATTGATTGTCTCTGCTTCCACCACCCTTGTGAGCAGTGAGTTCCAGGTCATTACCACCCGCTGCGTAAAAAAGTTCTTCCTCACTTTCCCCCTGCATTTCTTGCCCAAAGCCTTCAATCTGTGTCCCCTAGTCCTTGTGCCATCAGTTAATGGGAACAGTTTTTCCTTCTCTAACTTATCTAAGCCATCATAATCTTATACACCTTGACCAAATCTCCTTTGCTCTAAGGAGAACAACCCCAGCTTTTCCAACCTAACCGTGTAACTAAAATTCCCCCGTCCCTGGAACCATTCTGGTAAATCTCCTCTGCGCTCTCTCAAGGACCCTCAAGTCCTTCCTAAAGTATGATCAATACAAGGGTTAATAACATGCTCCCAGTTGGGAGCTGCACTCGCAAAGAGTGTGGGGTCAAAGAATTGGGGCTGCTATATTGTAGTTCTTTCTTATCCACAGTTCCTTGGAGCAAAGATTCACAGAGCTAAGCCCTCCAGTGTACAAGACTGCAATGATTAAATGCAAGGTGAACTCTTTTGGAAAAATCAGTGCCGGTCCCATGAACTACTTCAATTGAAAAATGCCTAACACCTTATTCAGGAGCAAGATTTCAGACAGTCCAGCACCCAGCGAGTGCTTCTTTTTGGGAAAGAAGGTCTAGAGGGGTGGATAGAAGCCCTCTATATTTTATGTGCTGTAGTTTTGAAATAGCTAAGTAGTGAGTTTTCTTCATTCAGTTTCAAAATGGAGATCTGTAGATCATTTTGAGAAAAGATCAGGCCAGGTTATTTATGTTGTAAACACGTCAGGCTATATAGGTTTTGTCCTCCTCCTTTCAAAAAAGTCATCATTGCCCCCTCAACAACCCACCCTCAACCCCACTATCTTTGCAAACTATCAACCCACCTCCAACCTCCCTTTCCTCTCCAAAATCCTTGAACATGGGTGTCGACTCCCAAATTCCACCTTTCCAACAACTCAATATTTGAATCTTTCCAATCATTTTTATGCCCTTACAAATGACACCCTCTGTGTCTATGACTATGACTTCCTTGACGTCTGTACAGCCTTTGATACAGTTGACCACATCACCCTCTTTAAATGCCTCTCCGCCATTGTCCAGTTTAATGGGACTGCTCTTGTTTGGTCTACTCTTATCCATTCAATCATAACCAGAGTATCTCCAGAAATGGCTTTGCTTCCTTCCCCTGCACTATCACCACAGCAGTTCCCTAGAATCTATCCTTGGCCTCTTCTTCTTTCTCATCCACATGCTATCACTTGGTGACATGTCCAGATAAGTGGGCAGCTTCCACATGTACACTGAAACACTCAGTTCTATCTCTCCACCGCTTAGCTCAACAACTTCGCTGACTTTGTATTGTCATGCTATTTATCCAACATCCAACCCAGATAAGATACAGTTACAGATGCCTTGGATGATTTTTCAGTGTTAAAGGTGGTATATAAGTGCAAGCTGTTATTGTTAAGGGAATTGAAAAGGTAATCTGGACAGTTGCTACAATTGGGTAACTTTAGGATATTTCAGGGTAGACGAATTTAGATGGGCCAAATTACTTTCTTTATCAGCAACTATCTTGGGAGTTGCTGACTCAGTGGAAATCCTGCTCAAGTGTACATTGTGCTCCCTGAGCCTGGGCCAATTGTCTGCAGAGAGAATATTCAATTTATCAAAATGAGCTGTCTTTGAGAACCTGAAGAGAAAGAACCATTTACATGGGGTGACAGGATGGGACAGGGCTAGAGAAATGGAAAACAGTCAAGGCACCTAAGTGAATGGTCTGAACCTTGGTGACAAAGATGTCCATGAACTCTTTGCACTTGTGGTTGGAGATGAGGGTGGACAGAGCAAGTTAGAGGGGATTAGGGCAATATTTGGTCGCGATAACAGAAGTCAGGTATTATCTTGGCTCCCCAGGATAATCCTGTAATAGTAAAGTCTGATAGTAGCTTGATGTAGTCCAGCCAGATCTGTTGACGTATGGCTTAATCAGTTGTACATTAGATATACTCAAGTTTGCACCACTTGGTCTTAAGGAAGTGAAGATGGGTGAACCAGGATCGGAGAGAGTTAAGGGTTGATATTAATCTCACTACAACAGGCAGAAGAGGATCGTAGATGGTTGAAAAATTGTAAAACCTGGCCCCCAACCCATCAACCTGTTGCCATTTTTACAATGGTGGTTGCAAGGCATTTCTGTGTTTCATTCTGGAGAGGTGGGATACCTCATTATAATACTTAAATTCAGCTCCGACGGTACAGTTGGGAGCCTGATTTAAACTCTGGCCAGCTAGGTTTCCCAGAACTCGAGAAACCCAGCAGCCAAATTTAGACGGGAGCAATTGGATCCAGAAGCTTTTTAGAGCACTGCTTGTGAGCCAGGAAGAGCAGGAATGCTCCTCTTGGAAAACCTCCTGCCGATTGCAGCTTCTTCTCATTGCCATGATCGGCCAACCCCTTCAATCCCTGATCTTTGCCTCTATCCCACCTGATTGCAGTTGTTATGACCAGGTGAGAAGGGGTCTGGGAGTTCTCTCTCAGCCTTTGCCTGGTTTAAATATAACAGAGTTTAATTTAAGAAACACCATGTTTTTAGCTCCCCCTCAGTGAATCCTTGTTCACTGCTCCAGTTGTAAGGCAAAGAAATCAGACAGGTTTCCTTAGATGTAAACAAGAAAGGTGGAAGTTTATTAATCTTAAACTCTAAGCCTGTTAACGACTATGAATATGGGACATGGCCATGCAGATAGAGACAGAAAAAGTAGAAAAGAATAAAGGGGAAAAGTTTGAGGCAATATCGGGTTTATTAATACAGTCCTTTTAGTTCAATGTGGAGTCTTTGGTTGCCACTAAGCCCTGCTGTTCGTTGGGGCCCAGTTCGCACTTCAACTTGTTTCAATGTCGGAGTCTTTTCTCTCTTGAGGTTTTTGTGTCTTCCGTGGGTCCGGTAGCTTGGGAGAAAGCGAGAGAGAGACAGCCAAGAGAGAGGCTTGCTTGTTCCAGCTTCAGTTGCAAACTCTAGTCTCAATTCAAACAGTCCTATGTCTCGTTCAAAAGCCTGGATCAGCCAGTCAGTCATGTGACCACCCGGTTTAACCAGTCCTGTCTTTGTGGATTGTATCGTCCCTGGAATCCGCTTCCTTACACCTTCAATGTCTGTTGATCAAAATCCATTTGGGTTAATTGGCCCAGGGAGTAGTTCTTTGTCTCCACAAGCACTGTCTCTTAGAATGCAAATGTCCTCCAGTCAAAGGTCTGGTGATCTCTTTAACACGTCATTTCGTCACTCCAGCAACAGTTTAAAATCAGTGTTCATATGACAAAATTAATATGCCTCATTCTTGGCAGGTGGGGGTCTGCATGATACAGTGCTTTGCCCCCCTACCCCCCCCCCCCACCAAGCCCTTATGTGTGTTTATCTTCGATTTTACTGACAACCAGCTAATTTCCAAAATCAACTCACAATAATTTAAGTCGTATTGAGGCCCACATATTAAAAATATGAGGAACAATAGAAAACTTTTTATTGATGGTAAGAAAAGGAATTTAAAGTTTCAAGCTATTTATGAGGTAGTCAAATGACAGTGATCATCAGGGATGAGTTGGAGCTCATGCTGGTCGCAAGCTTTAGCATACAGATCCACATGGGCAGGACCCAAGTGGTTGGACTTGCCCCTGCTCCCACCAGAGGAGGTGATTGCAGCAATGGCTGGATCACAAATCAACTCTCACTGCAGAAATTTGTGGTGAGGCCCACTCATAACTCGGATGATTTCAATACACACAGAGCAAGGTAATAGTTAGCATCTGTGAATGCCTTGTGTATAGTTAGATCTAACTCCTAGATTCTAGGCCACGCATTGGAGATTTCAATTGCAGCAGGATGATAATTTTACTAATAAAGACCATTTTATTGTGCTATTTCCATCGCTCCATCGATTGTGGCTTGGACTGCTTTTTTTCGCCCTGCAGATGGCCAGCCTGTCAATTTAATTGCCAGGTGAGAAATGGAATTAAAAAAATTATGAGGTCATGCTTTCAAATTCAGCAGGACCTCCACATCCCTGGGATCCAAGAACCCCCCTGACATAACCATGCTCCCCCACTCCCTCCACATCTCCTTTTAAATATTGCAGCCTAAAGGTTTTACTAATGATAAAAGGCATCAAAGGTGGAGGTGAAGGAGTGATAAATGCTGCAGAAGTATTGTGGCAAGTGGAAGGCCACTGCATTGTATAATCTTTCAACTTTCTATACTCATGAAAGTTGCCAGCAGGTGCCTGTGAGCCCACACTAAAATACATGGCCATTGGATTCATAACCCAAAGTTTTAACTATGAACTTGGTGCAGCTTTGTAAGATAACGTGCAAAGTGCTCAGGCAACCTTTCAGCTCTTGAATCAGGTCTGTCCATGCCCTCATTGCTACAGAGTTAACTTTATTGCGAGCACCTAATTATGCTTGTAATATATGCCTCATTTCAATAAGGTAATTACTGAAAACAGGTCTCATGTTGAAAATTCCCACTTTGACTGACAATTAATCCTCAGTGTGCACTTTACCCATATAAAATAAACAGATGGAAGCCCTGGGACTTGGCCTCTCAGCAGGTTCTTCAGAGAGATGACAATTTCAGGTGCCATTAATAGACATGTTTTTGAATTGCATTTTTAATTATGCTTTGCTGCATGCATTAGTTAGTTTTGGTGAGTAGTACATTTTTGCCTGTTGGTGGAAAGGGTTTTCCTGCTAATATTTTCCTTTATAATTCTTTGTTGATGCTGTCACTCAAATTACATCATACAAAATGGTGATGAAGGGTATTCCTTTGGGGAATCCAAACATGCTGCATGATTTAGATCAGGAAGAGGAGTTTACAAGGAGCCAAAAATGCAGGTGCAACATTACTTGCGGCATCTGGTCCACACCCATCTCAGGGCCCACATCTATAGACCTCTCCATATCTACCTGGACGCGTCAGAGGAGATTTTACTTTGCTACTTCCACTTCACAAAGTTATACCATCTCTACAAAGATGACCCACAAATGACATCTGGAAGAGGGATGGTTGTTCCCATCGAAGATGACCCACAAATGACATCTTGTCTTTTACTGAACTGATAACCGAGCATTATCTGACATCTGTAAATATGGAAAATTGTCTGCCCTACTGATATATTCTCTGCTTTGTTTATTGTTTCACTTTTACAGCATTGTCACAATTCAGAAATCACTATGAAAGAAATCATGGGCTTAAAGCCATATTCATATTGATCGTAGCATAAGACCATTCCACAGTCCCAAGCTGCATGTGTTTAATGTATGATAGTTTTTAATTCATTCTCAGGGTGTGGGAATTGCTGACAAGCCAAGTATTTATTGCCCATTCCGTTTGAGAGGAGTTAAATCACATATAGGTCTGATCATGTAAGGGTGACAAAACCCTTTCCTAAAGGACGTGAGAAACTAGTTGCATTTTAACGACACTTCAGCAGCTTCATCGTAATTTTTTTGATTCGCCCATCCATTTTGTTGTACCCTAATACTGTATTGAGCTATATACTAGGGAAGAGCAGCTGAGGTTGTTTCTATAGTATAAGGTAATATTGGGTTCTTACCGGGCAGAATATGTAAATAGTCTGTGAGTGTCATCACAGGAAGTGATGTAATAGAACTTGTACAGAACATCATGTAGAATGTAAGTCGAAGCCATAGATGTCAGTTGTGTGTAAATAAACTCCTGTTCCTGTAACCATCAGTCTCTTCGATATTCTGTTCTAAGCCTTCACAGTATCAGAATATCATATGGTGGCAGCAGTAAACAGAAGAAAAAATGGAAAAATCACTGCCCTTACCGGAGAACTTCTAAAAAGTAGCTGGTCAGAACCAAGCCAAGGTGTGACCGAAATTGGTCCAGAGGTATATGCAATGGGGAAGTGTGCAGATGACATCTTCATTACACAAAGCATAGACAGAGAAAGCTACGTATGACAAAGTCATTAAGGCACCAGAGTCTTCCTTTAACATAAGGAAAAACATAATCGTCGAGCACGCCAAATTCAATAAGCGCGCTCAGCAGAGAGGGGACGGAGTAGCAGATGACGCTGTCTTGGATCATCTACAGTCAAGGGATGATCTTACATTAACCAAGGCGATTCTGTTAAGCAAGCAAGCAGAGGTTAGAAAATGTAACTGATTTGTCATTCAAGGGGACAGGGAGAGTCCAATCTCGAAAGTAGCAGACTCCATTAAATACTTAGAGAAAACAAAAGCGACAAATGGCGGTCAATGACAGGAATGGCGGGAAGAGCATCTTGAGGCAGCAGCATCTAATTGCAGTAAGTGTGGCTGAGTGAGGCACCAGCAGGAAAGTTGCCCAGCCAGAGAAGCGGAGTGTATCGTATGTACAAAAGGGGACACTTCCAATTGGTATGCCGCAGCAAGAAACCAGGGCTGAAAAATATTAAATGGAAATACAAATAAAATTAAAAAGTTAACATACAGGATGTACACTGTGTTGAATTACCATTTCTCGGAGAAATTCACGCAGCAAGTGAAGATTCCTGGACAGCAGAGATTCTTGTAGCAGTCCAGCAGGCAAGATTCAAACTGGACATTGGAGCAGCAGTTTCAGAATGGAGCCTGAAGAAGATAAGCATTAAACCTACTGGTAAAAAACTGCATGGGCCTGGAGGCATCGAGTTGAAGGTAATGGGGGAGTTGAAAACGATTCTGAGTTACCAGGGAAAAGAAATTCCTGAGACAGCGATTATCAAGAATCAGAGTTGTTTGCTCCAAAGCAGAAAGGCTTGCATAGATCATTTAAAATCCAGAATAGAAGAGCCTAAAGGTATGGTGGAACAGCCAAGGAATTTTTGGATTAAATTGCTGAAATTATTCAAAGAATTGGGAAAACTAAAAACAGCATATCACATCGCTTTAAGGAAGAATGCAGAACCATTGTGTTTATATACACTGAGAAAAATTCCACATCCACTCCTAGAGAGAGTTCAGAAAGAAATCGCGTTAATGACCAAACAGGGAGTCATTTCACCTGCTTCAAAACCTACAGGATGGTGCTCAGGTATGGTTTCAGTGAAGATGTCAAATGGGTCCATTCAAATTTGTGTAGACCTCACTCAATTGAATAAGGCAGCGGAGAGAGAAATATATCCAATATCGTCAGTAGATGAAAGTTTGGCAAAGCTAGAGAAAAGCACAATTTTCACCAAATTAGACGCCAACAGCGGATTCTAGCAGTTACCTTTGGATGAAGAATCTAAACTGTTGACAACTTTTATAACACCATTTGAAAGATTCTGTTTTAACATATTACCTTTCAGAATTACGTCAGCACTGGAGATTTTCCAAAGAATGATATCGAGAATCCTGGAAGGATTAGATGGGATCATCTGCCACATGGACAATGTGCTGATGCATGGTGCCAATCAGCAGGAACACGATGTGAGAGTGCGAGCAGTGTTGCAGACATTGGAGGAAGCAGGTCTAACATTGAATGAGAAGTGTGTCTTTTCGCTACAAATGGTGAGATTTCCAGGACATATTATTGATGGGTCAGGCATCAGAGCAGATCCTCAAAAAATAAAAGCCATAAAAGACTTTCCTGAGCCTAAAAATATCAGAGTTACAAAGGTTTATGGGCATGTTCAATCAGGTAGGGAAATTTCTACCAAATCTAGCCATGATAAACAAGCCACTACGACAGTTGTTAAAGAATGACAAGGCCTGGTGTTGGAGCAAATTGCAACAAGAATCTTTTGAAAAGATCAACAAGAAATTGGTTTCTTCAGAAGTATTAGTTACCAACTATCATTGCAGTGGATGCATCAGCAACAGGATTAGGTGCAATCTTGTTTCAGGTACAACAAGATGGGAGATGCAGACCTGTATATTTTGCACCTCGTTCATTAACAGAAAGAGAGCAAAGATACGCAGTCATAGAAAAGGAAGTGTTGGCAGCAACTTGGGCATGCGAAAATTTTTCTCACTATGTGCTAGGTCTTCAATTTAAGTCTGAAACAGATCACAAATTGTTAGTTACTCTGCTAAATACAAAAGAATTAGCAAAGTTACCTCCAAGAGTGCAGAGGTTTATTAAGATTGATGAGATTCAACGCTAAAGCCGAATATGTTTCTGGGAAACAGCAAATCACAGCAGATGCATTATCATGTATTTCATCAGCAGCACCTGAAGAAGGCGATATTTTACTTCTTGATGAAGATGAAGTGTTTGCTCTGACAATGACAGCGAGTTTACCTGCTACAGCTCAACGATTGAGTGAAATCAGAAATGCTCAAAAAGATGACGTATGTGCAGCAATCAGAGAACATTGTTTGGATGGATGGCCAGTGTACATGCCACACAACCCAGTCAGTGTTAAGGCAATATTATGAACAAAGAGTCATCTGTGTATTGTCAATGATTTATTGATATTCAATAACAGATTGATTATGCAGTCCTGTTACAAGAAGATGAACCGGGCATAGAAAGGCCTGTAGGATACTTCCCCGAAAAGCTAAATCGACACCAAAAGAGATACTCAACAGTGGAAAAAGAAACCCTGGGCTTACAACTAGCTCTTAAACATTTTGAAATATATGTCCGCCATGGCTACAGGGAGACAGAGGTATATACTAATCATAACCCCCTAGCCTTTGTGGAAAAATTCAAAAACTAGAATGCCAGATAGTTTTGATGGCGTTTACTATTGCAGCCCTATCACTTAAAGATTACTCACATTGCAGGGAAAAAACACTGTAATTGCTGATGCTTTGTCTAGAATTTAACTGCTTTGTGTTATCTGAGTATAAAGGTGGCACAGGGCATAACTGTATTAGTTACAGGTAAAGAGTGAATGGAATGAGAATGAGCGTGTAAATGTGTTTTAATTCTTTTTCATTTTCTGTTCTTTTGTCTATACTTTGTAATGAAACACAGTTGAGAATGGTGTTTCATTCCTCCAAGGATGGAGGTGTCATGAAAGTGCTTCCATTTTTAATATTTCTTGAAGACTTGTGTTCAAAAGACTGTGGAAATACCCGAGAAGATACTGGACTTGTTTTTTGTTAAAGGGTCACTGGAAGGACACTTGGGATTTTGTTTAAAAACAAACACTTACCGGAAGTCACATGTCTTAAGCTAAGTAAACAGCAGGAGCCATGCTGGCTATTGGAGTTGTTTACAGGAAAGTCACATGTCTAGATTTATGCTGGTCAGGAGCTTTTGGTTTTCTGACTTGGAACTTGGACTGTTTGAATGGGCATTTGGGATGTCGGCCTGCTAAGAGAGTGCCACCAGCTCGCCCTGTTCCACCTCTTTGAGAAACCCTGAGAATCCAGTGTGAGAACTGGAGAAACTGATGCAGCATTCTCTTGACATGTCCTGAACGAACTGCTTCTGAAAAGATCCCAATGACCACCACATGTGTCTAGTGACACCTGTTCACGTGTACCTGGATGCTGACCATATCTTATCCTTTTTCTTCAAGTATTTGGACAAAGTTTCTCTTGGCTTTTTTTTGTAAAGTTGATCACTGCAGAGAAAGATTCTTTATTTTTCCTTTAACCAGTGTGTGTGTGCATTTGTGTTAGGTTATTTAGAAGGGAATATATTTATACTTTCATATTTCAACCTGTGTGAATTGAATGAATTTTGTTTTAAAATAAATTAATAAATAGTCATTTGGTAATACAGAACTTGAGTATTGCTGAAAACAGAGACATTTTGTCGAAGCTTTTCAACTTGCACTCATCAGGACAATTCGCAAGAATACCAATGTAAGGGAAAGCCACAGTGACAGCCATTCGCTGGTTCATTCCTCGGGGCAATGCCTTGACCAATCAGAGTCAAGCTGCCTGGGTTTAAATTTCAAACAAAGCTTGGCAGTTAACTGTCAGTCACCATAAACTGGTGCATTCTTCATGGCAACGCCTTTACCAATCAAAATCCACTTGCCAACCAATCAGCACTCTCTTCTCATACAGTATAAATTTGTTACTTTCCCTTACATTGGTATTCTTGTGAATTGTCCTGATGAGTGCAAGAGGAAAAGCATCGACATCATTTCTCTGTTTTCAGCAATAATAAATTAATAATTTTGTTGTTTATGAAAGCAACCTGGTTGGCGGATTTTTATTCTGTATCTAAAATAGCTAAAGTATATAATTGACCATATCAGTAACAGGGTAAAACATTTAAATATATATTGTGACCCATGGAGAAGTGGAACTAGAGAAAGACAGTGCACTCTTCCATCTTCAGTTGCAACAGTGTACAACATTATGACATGCTTAGATAAGTCAGAGAATGAAGTACTCTTCCCATTAACTGATGGTGCAAGGACCAGGGGCACAGATTGAAGATTCTGGGCAAGATATGCAGGGGGAATGTGAGGAAGAATTGTTTTACTCAGCGAGTGGTAATAACCTAGAACTCGCTGTCGATGAGGGTGGTGGAAGTGGAGAAAATCAATGATTTCAAAAGGAAATTGGATGATCACTTGAAGGAAATAAACTTGCAGGACTACAGTGATGGAGCGGCGACGTAGGATTGACTGGATTGCTCTGTGGAGAACCAGCTTGGGCTCAATGGGCTGAATGGCTGGCTTCTTTGCAGTAAATGACTTTCTGACTCTAAGTATAAGTAACTTGGCTGTGTGTCATGCAGGCCCATACCTGCCAAGAATGAGGCACATCATTTTTGTCATGAACATTGATTTTTAACTGTTGTTGGAGGGAGGAAATGACTTGTTAAACAGATCAGCCATGGCTGAAAAAAAACATTGACCTACTAACAGACATCGAAGGTGAGGAAGCACATTCCAGAGCCTGCTAAGGAGGATACAATCCACAAGGGCCAGGACTGGTTAGACCAGCTGGTCACATGACTAATTGGTTGGTCCAGGCATTGCTTTTGAACTGGCCACAGAGATTTAGAACTGAGAAACACTGTTTGCTCCTGCACTGAGAAGATCTCTCCTGTCTGCTCCCATCTCTTTCTCACAAGCCTCTGAATCCACTGAAGACACATGAACTCCAAGAGAGAAAAGTCTCCTATAGTGAACAAGGTTTAAGAAGAATACTGAGCACCAGCGAAAAGCAAGATCTACCTACAATCAAGGACTCGACAGTGAGCTCGAATAACCGTAACAACAACTCTTCAAATATTGCCTCAAAGCTTTCCACTTTACTTTTCTTCTCTATTTGCATCTGTGTATGACATATGCATGCTAGCGTGGACACATCATGTGTCCGTAGGTGTCAACCAAATTAGAGTTTAAGTTTAATAAATGTCAATCTTCTTTAAATCTAAGAAAACCTGTTTGTGATGGTTTCTTTGCCTTATAATTGAAAAGCGGTAAACAAGGATTCACCAAGGGGGAGCTAAAAAGCCCTGTTGTGGTAAGACCAGGTGAAGGCTGAGAGGGACCTCTAGACACCTTTCTCACCTGGTCGTAATACTGTGTGTTTCCTGTTTCTTTTCATTCTTTTCAACATTTTCTTTTAATAGTATTTATGGCATCATCAAGATTAGTGAATTAGCACAAAAAAGATAATTGAAGCACAATTATAACTGATGAAGACCTCTGTATTACAGTAAAATAATCCATAAGACCACTCAAATCAAGGTAAAAGTACTGAGTGGAAAACAAATTACTAAATTCACTGTAGCATCTACCCGACAATATATAAAATTGCCCAGGTATATCCTGGTCAGAAAAACAGGACAAATCCAATCTGGCCAATTACTGCCCCATCAATCTACTGTCAATCATCGCCAAAGCAATGAAAGATGTGTTGACAGTGCTATCAAGCAGCCCTTGCTCAGCATAACTTGCTCACCAATGCTCCAGATCTTATTACAAGCCTTGGTTCAAACATGGACAAAAGAGCTGAATTCCAGAGGTGAGGTGAGAGTGTGTGCCCTTGATATCAAGGCAGCATTTGACTGAGTGTGGCAGCAAGGAGCCAGAGCAAAATTGAAGTCAATGGGAATTGGGAGAGCTCTCCACTAGTTAGAGTCATATCCAGCACAAAGGAAGATGTTTGTGGTTGTTGGAAGCCAATCATCTCAGCCCAGAACATCGCTGCAGGCGTTCCTCGGGGTAGTATTCTAGGCCCAACCATCTTCACCTGCTTCAGCAATGACTTTCCTTCCAACATAAGGTCAGAAGTGGGGGTGTTGGCTGATGATTGCGCAGTGCTCAGTACCATTCATAACTCCTCAGATAAAGAAGTAGTCTGTGCCTGCATGCCCCAAGACCTGGACAGCATTCAGATTTGGGCTGATAAGTGGCAAGTAACAAAAGTGCCAGGAAATTACCATCTCCAACAGGAGAGAATCTAACCATCTCCCCTTGATGTTCACTGGCATTACCATTGTTGAATCTCAGAATCACAGAATTGCGACAGTGCAGAAGGAGGCCATTGGGCCCATTGTCTCTGCACCAGCTCTCCTTAAGAACAATTCAATCAGTTCTATTCCCTTGCCTTCTCCCCCTATCCCTGCGCATTCTTCCTTTTCATGTAACAGTCTAATTCTCTTTTGAATGCTTCAGTTGAACCTGCCTCGACCACACTCTGAGGCAGTGCATTCTAGACCTTAACTGCTCTCTGTGTGAATTTTTTCTATCCACATGTCACTTTTGCTTCTCTTACCAAATACTTTAAATCTATCCCCTCTCATTCTTGATCCTTTCACAAGTGGGAATAGTTTCTCTCTTTCTATTCTGTCCAGACCCCTCATGATTTTGAATACCTCTATCAAATCTCCTCTCAGCCTTCTCTTCAAGGAAAACAGTCCTAACTTCTCCAATCTATCTTCAGAACTGAAATTCATCATCTCTGGAACCATTCTCATGAATCTTTTCTGCACTCTTTCTAATGCTTTCATGTCTTTCCCAAAGTCCGGCGCCCAGAATTGGACACAGTTCTCCAGCTGAGGCCGAACTAGTGTCTTGTACAAGTTCAACAATAACTTCCTCCCTCTTGTATTCTATGCCCCTATTAATAAAGCCCAGGACACTGCATGCTTTATTAAACTACTCTCTCAACCTGTCCTGCCACCTTCACTAACTTATGTACATATACACCTAGGTCCCTCTGCTCCTGCACCCCTTTAGAATTGTACCCTCTATTTTATATTGTCTCTCCATGTTCTTCCTACGAAAATGAATCACTTCACATTTCTCTGCATTGAACTTCATCTGCCACCTGTCTGCCCATTCCACTAACTTGTCTATGTCCTTTTGGAGTTCTACACTATCTACCTCACAAGTCACAATAATTCCACGTTTCGTATCATCTGCAAACTTTGAAATTGTGTGCTGAACATCAAGGTCTAGGTCATTAATACATGTCAGGAAAAGCAAGTGTCCCAACACTGATCCCTGGGGAATTCCACTGCAAACCTTCCTCCAGCCCGAAAAACATCCATTAACCACTACTCTTTGTTTCCTGTCACTCAGCCAATTTTGTATCCATGTTGCTACTGTCCCTTTTATTCCATGAGCTACAAATATGCTCACAAGTCTGTTGTGGGGCACTGTATCAAATGCCTTTTGAAAGTCCTTGTATACCACATCAACAGCATCACCCTCATCAACCCTCTGTTACCTCCTCAAAAAAACTCCAGCAAGTTAGTTAAACACGATTTTCCCTTCAGAAATCCATGCTGTCTTTCCTTAATTAACCTGCATTTGTCCATGTGACTATTGATATTGTTGCAAATTATTTTTTCTAGAGGTTTCCTCACCACCAAAGTTAAACTGACTAGCTTGTAGTTGTTGGGCTTATCTTTACACCCTTTTTTGAACAAGGGTGTAACGATTGCAATTCTCCAGTCCTCTGGCATCATCCCCGAGTCTAAGAAAGAATGAAAAATTATGGCCAGTGCATCAGCAATTTCCACCTTCACTTCCCTCAATATCCTTGGATGCATCTCATCTGGTCCTGGTGTTTTGTCCACTTTAAGTACAGACATCCTATCTAATACATCCACTTTATCAATTGTAAACCCTTCTGGTTTCTGAATTACCTCTTCTTTCACCATTGCCTGGGTTGCATCTTCTTCCTTGGTAAAGACAGGTGCAAAGTATTCATTTAATACCTCAGTTATATCCTCTGCCTCCATGTGTAAATCCCCTTTCTGGTCCCGAATTGGCACCACTCCTCCTTTTACCACCCTGTTGCTATTTATATGTCTATAGAAAACTTTAGGATTTCCTTTAATGCTAGCTGCCAATCTCTTTTCATGCTTTCTCTTTGCTTCTCTTATTTGCTTTTTTACTTCCCCTCTGGACCTTCTATATTCAGCCTGGTTCTCAATAGTATTTTCTATCTGGCATAAGCAAACTTTTTCTTCTTTATCTTAACCTCTACCTCTTTTGTCATCCAGAGAGCTCTGGATTTGTTTGCCCTACCTTTCCCCTTCGAGGGAACATACCTTGACTATGCCCGAACTATCTCTTCTTTGTTCAGCTACTGGTTTTCCTTCCAACCTTTGACTCCAGTTTATTCTCCCCAGCTCCATTCTTACCCCAGTGAAGCTCGCTTTCCCCCAGTTAATTATTCTCACTCTGGGTTGTTCTTTGTCCTTTTTCATAGTCAGCCTAAACCTTACGATACAATGATCACTTTCCCCAAATGCTCTCCTACTGATACTTGATCCACTTGGCCCACCTCATTCCCAAGAACCAGGTCTCGCAGTGCCTCTTTTCTCATTAGACTAGCAACATACTGCTGTAGAAAATTTTCCTGAACACACTCGAGGAACTCTTGCCCCTCACTGCCCCTTACACTACTACTATCCCAGTCGATGTTTGGATAATTAAAGTCTCTCATTATAACTGCTCTATAATTCTTGCACCTCACTGTAATCTCCTTGCAAATTGGTTCCTCCACATCCTTCCCACTAGCTGATGCCTCGAGACAACACCGAACAATGTAACTGCATCTTTTTTGTTCCTTAGCTCTAGCCAAACTGATTCTGTCCTTGACGCCTCTGGGGCATCCTTTTTCTCCAGAATTTCAATGCTCTCCTTAATCAATACTGCCATCCCTCCCCCTTTTTCCCTTTCCTATCATTCCTGAACACCTTGTATCCAGGAATATTTAACAGCCAGTCCTGCTCTTCTTTGAGCCAGGTCTCTGTTAGAGCTACAACATCACCTGTGGCAATCTGCACCTGTACCTCACCAATCTTAATAACCACACTTCATGCATTCACATACATGCACCTTAACCCTGATTTAGACTTTATTACATTCTCCCCTACTCTGACCCCACCTAATAACTTACTGTCCCCTGCCATAGTGCTATCTATCTCCCCCAGTATTCTGTGCACCTTCGTATTCCTCTCTGATATTTGCTCCTGGTTCCCACACCCCTGACAAGTTACCAGTTTTGTCTTCCTCCAATCTGAGCTCCCTCTCAGGTTCCCATCCCCCTGCCAATCTAGTTTAAACCCTCCCCAACAGCACTAGCAAATCTCCCTGTGAGGATATTAGCCTCAGTCCTTCTGAGATGCAACTCGTCCATCTTGTACAGGACCCACCTGCCCCAGAACTGGTCCCAATGCCTCAGAAATTTGATGCCCTCCCTCCTACACCAGTTCTCCAGCCACATGTTCAATCGATCAATTCTCCTATTCCTATGCTCACTCACATGTGGAACTGGGAGTAATCCTGAGATTAGTGCTTTTGAGGTCCTGCTTTTTAATCTTCCTAGCACCCTAAACTCTTATTTCAGGACCTCATCCCGCTTCCTACCTATGTCATTGGTGCCAGCGTGGACCACAACCACTGGCTGTTCACCCTTCCCCAGAAGAATGTCCTGTAGAGTTCCGTGACATCCTTGACCCTGGCACCAGGGAGGCAACACACCATCTAGTCTAATCTAGGGCTGCAGAAATGCCTCTCTGTTCCCCTAACGAACGAATCTCCTATCACTATTGCTCTTTCACTCTTCTTCCGCCCCTCCTGTGCAGCTGAGCCACTTGTGGTGCCACAAACATGGCTCTGACTGCACTCCTTTGAGGAACCATCACCCTTACCAGTATCCAAAATGGAAAACCGATCAGCAAGCGAGATTGTCTCAGGGTCTCCTGCACTACCTGCCTGGTTCTCTTAGACTGCCTGGCGGTCACCCTTTTCCTATCTGCCTGCATGCTCATAACCTGTGGTGTGACCACCTCCCTATATGTGCTATCCATGTAGTTCTCTGTCTTGCAGATGCACCACAGTGACACCAGCTGCCGCTCAAGGTCGGAAACCCGGAGCTCAAGCTTGTGCAGTCAGTGACACTTCCTGCAGATGTGTTTGTCTAGGACACATGGTGCGTCCATGACTTCCCACATGCCGCAGTCTGTACATTCTACTCAGTCAAGCTGCCCTACTATACCTTAACTTTACAAACTATTATAAGTAGAATAGCTTATCAGTTACTCACCAACCAGCTCCTTCCACTGCACCAAAGCAAGAACCAAATATTGTAGGGTGAAAAAAGGAGATTCATGGAGATAAATGGAGTGCAGATTGTAAGCAGAGTGTGGAGATACAAGTTTTGTGAGTGGGGATTTTAAGTGTCAGTATCTTTCTAAAAATCTGGTCTGAAGTTAGCATTTAACTGGGATTTACCCCCTAGATAAAGTAGGGTTAATCCTTCACTGAACTCGCCACTCAATAAACATGTGTCTCCACACTCTGTTTGCAATCTGCACTCTGTTTGCTCACTGCACCCAGACCTTTGTATTTATACTTTTTGAAGCTGAAACTGCAGCAACCAGATTGGACTGGTCTACTACTTAACTAATCAGCAACTCTGCAGGAGAGCCTGGTAATCCCTACCCAAGACTGGAAAAAACTTACTTTACTTTCTTACCCCTACTTTGCTTTCTTAACCCTACTTTATCTAGATAATAAATCCCAGTTAAATGCTAACTGCAGACCAGATTTTTAGATAGATATTGACACTTAAAATCCCCACTCACCAAACTCATATCTCCACACTCTGCTTACAATCTGCACTCCGTTTATCTCCATGAATCTCCCATCATCCACATCCTGGGGGTCATCATTGACCAGAAACTTAAGTGGAGCTGCCAGATAAACACTATGGCTACAAGAACAGGTCAGACACTGGGAATTCTGTGGCGAGTAACTCAACTCCTGACTTCCCAAATCCTGTCCACCATCTACAAGCAGAAGTCAGGAGTGTGATGGAATACTCTCCACGTGCCTGGATGAGTGCAGCTCTAACAACACTCAAGAAGCTCTACACCATCCATGAAAAAGCAGTCCATTTGATTGGTCCCCCATTCACCACCTTAAACATTCACTCCCTCCACCACTAGCATATAGTGGCAGCATTGTGTACCATCTACAACAGGGTTGTCCAACATGTGGCCCACGGGCCAGGATCTGGCACGCCAAAGGTTTTCATCTGAACCGCAAGGGTCTGTGACTGGAAATTTCCCTTTGTCTTCTTCTTGCAGACAGGCTTATAAAAAAATTCGCAAGTCAGTTTCACAGCTGACAGGCGCTGATATCAGGAACAGCTGTTTCCCAACTTCAGACAGATTCAGGGTTTTCCGGTAGGTTTTAAAAAAGAAAAAGTCAGAAACCGCAGAAAACTGTGAATTTGTCCGAAGTTGGGTGTTCCCTAAGTGTTCCCTATGTCCGCACCTGTCAGCTGTGAAACTTGTGATTTTTTTTTTAAAAACCGACCAACCATCTGCTGAGAGTTCCCACTCTCTGCAACTATTAGAGAGAGAGAGAGAGAGAGAGAGAAAGTGGGGCGGGGGTGGGGTGGGGAGGTGGCAGAGAGAGAGAGAGAGAGGTGGGCACAGAGAAAGAGGGGGGAACGGAGAGAGAGAAGGGGGGACATCCCAGCAGAGCCTTACTTCACTTTATCTGGCACGGACTCCATGGGGTGAATGGTCTCCTTCTGTGCCATAAATAACTCTATGACATAGATTTCAAGGCCTTGTATTGAAAGCACCAACTAAACAGAGAGAGATGAGTGACAGAGAGAGAGAATGAGAGAGGAGACAGAGAGAGAAAGAGGGAGCAGAGAGAGAGAGTGGGAGAGAACAGAGAGAAAAAAGAGAGAGGGGGACAGAGAGAGAAAGAGGGGAGAGAGAGAGGGGGGGACAGATAGAAGGGGGACAGAGAGAGAGGGGACAAAGAGAGAGGGGGGAACAGAAAGAAAGAGAGGAGGGGGGACAGAGAGGGAGAGTGGACAGAGAGAGAAAGAGGGGGGACAGAGAGGGGGGGGAAACAGAGCGAGGATGACACAGGCGGAGACCAACACAGAGACGGGGACACAGGGAGAGAGAGAGGGGGGAGACACAGAAACGGGGACACAGGGAGAGAGAGACACACAGCAAGACAGAGAGAGAGCATCATCAAGATCACTATTGGCAGCTGAACATCTATCTGAAATACTCTACATCGCTACAAGAGGTGTGTGGGCAAACATTGACTACTGGTGCAAGCAAACAAATGCCAGGTATCTCATAAAATCTTCTCATTTAAAGCTTCTTCACAAAATTTACATTTGTTGTTGTTTTGATTAATAGTAAGGTAAATTTTTAATGCCTTTACCTTTCTGAAATTGTCCCACCGGCCCCCTATGTAAGACAAAACTTGTAATGTGGTTTCCCACGCGAAAAGGTTGGAAAACCCTGATCTACAAGATGCTCCTTCAACAGCACCTTCCAAACCTACAACTTCTACCACCGAGAAAGAAAAGGGCAGCAGATGCATGGGAACATGAACACCTGCAAGTTCCCCTCCAAACCACACATCATACTGACTTGGAAATATATTGCTTTTCCTTCACTGTTGCTGGATCAAAATCCTGGAACTCCCTCCTGAACCGCACTGTGGATATACCTACACCACATGAAATGTAGCAGTTCAAGAAGGAAGCTCACCACCATCTTAAGGGGAATTAAGATGAACAATAAATGCTGGCCTTGCCAGCGAGCCTTGCATCTATGAATGAATAAAAATAAAGAATTCTCAGATTGATGTAGTTAGTCATGAATACTATTCTGGAGCCTCTGAATACTATGAAGGTTTAGTATTATGAAATGTAAAGCTATAGAAAGAAGGATCAGAGTTGGCAGCCCTCACAGCACTTTCATCTGAGTGTCAGTTTGGCTCAGTTGGTTGTACTCTTGTCTCCCAGGTCAGACGGTTATGAGTTCAAGGACCAGATTTTTTTAAAGCCCGCTGGGTGCAGGGACAGGTGGGAGCATGATTTGAAGATTGCATTCTCAAGAGGTTGGCACTGGGTCCTGCTGCCTCTGGAACATAACGCTATTTTTAAAAGGATGTCGAGAGGAAGGGAACGGCAACCTCACATGCCTCCAATTAAGTGCCTGTTGAACTCATTCAGGAGCTCATTAACAGGCTTGGCAACAGCAGTTTTCGAATTTCAAAGAAAGGGCACGGGAGAAAGCTATGTCTGGAACACGGCAGGGTTTACAAGACGTGACCACTGCGGGGGGATCATGAGGACTACGGGAAGGGCTGATTAAATAATGCAGAGGCCTAAAATAAAGTGCAGCTGCTCCAAAAGTGCCACAGAGTGGCCATAGCTGGAGCTGGAAGACTTGCTTTTCTTAGTGGTGAGTGGCAGGAATCCAGAGAGGGATGTTAGCCAGCAGGCATCACTTGGGCATCTGGAGTCGGCAGGGGAAGGCCTAGTGTATGCACAAAGCCCAGCTGAGTGAGACCAGATGGGAACAGACTACTCTGACATTGGACAGAGCGGCCAGGATGTGCAGCAGATGCAACCTCTTGTACAGCAAGAGGCCAGAGGAGCACAACGGGGGGCTGCAAGAGGAAGAAGGTGCTACCCAAGACATCGGGTCTACCGCCCAAGAGTCAGACACCTACAAATGACAATGCTGTGGGAGGCGATGCCTATCCAGGCAGATGGTCATGGACATTTGTGCTCTGATCCACAATGACCTGAAGCCTCGTGGACCCCTGCCTGCAGCCATTAAGGTCACCGACACCCAATACTTCTCATAAACCGATTGTTCCACGGATCTGCTGCAATCGGGATCTCGCAATTAGTTGCTCATCATGCCATCAGGCAGGTCACGGATGCCATATTCCGGAAAGCTGGGGATTACCTGCACTTTGACACAAATGGACCTGCGCTGTCACAAAGGGCTTTGCAGCCATCGATAGATTCCCTCAGGTCCAGGGGGGTCATCGATTGCACCCATGTAGCCATCAAGGCACCGACACACCCGCCAATCAGATTCCTGAACAAAAAAAGGCTACCTCATTAAATGTCTGGCTGGTTTGTGAATACAGGAAGCGAATCTTTCATCCCAGTTCCTGGAGAGCTGTTATGACTCCTTCATCTTGCAAGTGTCCCAGGTGCCACACCTCCTCAGGCTCACATCAGACACAATGGACGGCAGCTGGGGGATAATGGATATCCCCGAAGGAGGTGGCTGCTGACCCCTGTTGAAGGCCCAGACACGGATGGAGAGAGGCACTATAAACAGAGCCATCTTCTAACAAGGACTTCATGGAAGAGACCTCTTGAAGATGGGCTTCCATTGCCTTGATCAGTCAGGGGGGTGCCCTCCAGTACAAGCCAAACAGAGTCTTGTATCATGGTTGTCTGCTGCGCCCTGCACAACATGACACTGGAAAATGGCCTGGAGATTGATGAAGAGGAGGAGCTGGAACGCCACTCCACCTTGGAGGAGTACTGGGAGGAGGATGAAGAGAAGATGAAGAGGAGGAGGAAGGGATATCTCCAGACGTGGCTGGCACCCGGGAAGCTAAGGATGTCTGGCCATGCCGTCCCATACCTCAGGGTGAACTGCAGGGTGGCAATGGCCACCCTGATTCAGCAGCACTTCACCTTGATATCAATGCAGCCATTGCGACTGATAACCCTACAAATCAACGTCCGGCATACAGAGCTATTTTTCCACTATGACCCACTATGAGGTCGCATTTGCAGCCAAGAACAGGCAGATGGGGAATTCTTCTATCCACCATTGTCCAACATCACAAAGCATGGGTATATACCAACATAAGGCCCCAAGTCCCTGCCACCTACCCTCTTTGGGTATCCTTTTAAGATGAGATAACAACACACCTGACAGAGTGGTGAAATAAAAAGTTATATTGTGAGGGAAATGAAATATCAGACAGATGTTGACAATAGCACTGGGTGATCCATTAAATGAATTCAATGCTGTGGCATTTTTCTTTCTCTAACACATTTATGGGGTGCTCCACCTGTGGCAGAGGATGAGGTGGAGGCAGCCTTCTCCCTACTCTCTGCCACCGGCTGAGACGCCGGTGTCTTCCACCCTCGTCTTGTAGGTACCCGTCTGCGTCATGGCAGGGGCTGCCCCTGTTAAGGGGCCCTGGCACATAGATGGCTTCTGAGTCAGAGGCGGCAAGGGGCCAAAGGGTGATGTCAGTGCACCATGAGGAGTGGCTCCTTCGTCTGCAGTTAGGACCATCTCAGTCCTTTCCTGACAGTGGATGCTGAAAGTGGCCACCGACTGGCTTGCAGCTGGCATCCACTGCTAGCACCTTT
Source organism: Heterodontus francisci (assembly GCF_036365525.1). Classification (NCBI taxonomy): domain Eukaryota; kingdom Metazoa; phylum Chordata; class Chondrichthyes; order Heterodontiformes; family Heterodontidae; genus Heterodontus; species Heterodontus francisci. The sequence goes on along the minus strand of NC_090375.1, from coordinate 161,225,388 downwards.
GTGCCATCTGCTACAGGGAATGGTCAATGCTACAGAGAATTTCACTCTTTCATATCAGTGCGCTGTTCTTGCACCCACTCATAGTGGTGTTGCATTGGCTCTCGAAGATGTTGCCCAATTTCTCAATGGAGGAGCTCATGCGATAGACTCTCTGGGTCATAATGGAACACATGCCCTGCATATACTCCTCCACTGCATGCCCATGGCTCCTCAAGGCCTCAAGAAACATCGACAAACAGGAACTTATCTGCCTCTGGATCTCGAGGAAGTCCCTCCTTGTCTGTGACACCTGAGGCCCAGCATCTTCACCCAGCAAAGCATCGCTGTATCTGCCCTCCATCCTCCGAGGGGGGACTGTCCACGGTTGAGTCTGCCTCACCCTCCGCCTCCTGCTCGTGTGTGATGTGAGGTTCACCCAGTGCTCCCCTTTCTACGTTAATTTGTGGCCCAACTGAGGTGAGTGTCTCTGCGCTGGTGGAAGGTGCCAAGGTATAATGTGACAGTGCAGGTTCCATGGACTCACCATGCTGAGGATATCAGCACCAATACAACTGGTAAAGTTTGGCACCACTCTGCTACTGGCCCTGTCGGAGACACAACAAAATGGTAATGAGAGCTGGTCCTACTCAAGAGGTGCCCCAGCACAACAACCCCTGAGATGACAGCGGTGTAAGATCCATAGCTCGCATTGGGCAGGAGCCTACTCCATGCTCTTCACCTTAAGAAAGAGCTGGCCAATGACCTTGTTGCTCATGGCCTCCTGTCTCGCCATTTCCCACCTAATGCCTCGATGGCACCCTGATGATATCCAGCGCCGCCTCCTCCATTGTGTCAGCGTGTGCAGCTGGGCCACTCCACCACCTTTTCTGGCCATCTTCTGCCTATTATGAGCTCTCCCTCCTGCAGGATGAGAGGCGAAAGATTCATGAGTAGGCTGCCCTCCCTCATCTCATCCAGCATGACATAAACATGGGCTGATGTTCCTCTCAGTGATGTCCCCATCTGAATGCTGCCCATATGTGAGGGTGGCTGTGTCTCAGTACAACGACTGTTGTCTTACTCTGACAGTGTGAGGAGAACGATGGACATTCTGTGGAGTCAGCTTGCGTACTTTCTGCTGCTTAGAGAGTTGATGCCCGATTAACTGGGTGCCGCTGGTTACAGAGCGCAAGAGGTCATTGAACCTTATTCTGCTCTGAACCCAGGTCCTTCGCTTGGATCCCCGGCTGCTGAATCCGTGGCAACCTCCATCCAAGCCCTCTTGATCTCACTAGACTGATGTCTCCTTCCTGATGCTGAGAAGAAAAGCTGCCTCCTCTTGGATGCTACATCAATTCGTGCCTCCAAGGAGGCATTAGACAAAAGGGATGCTGCCTGGAGATGCATGCCCAGTCATGGCTTGCCTTTTAAATTTTCCCTCAGGACCAGTTCCTGCTTCCAGTTGCTTCCAGTTCCTCCAATTGGGTGCCGGACTCGCAGCCAGATCAATTAATTGATTTCCATTCAAAAATAGTGGTGTGGGATCAGAACATTTTTTCTGTCCTTCAGCCAGTTTTTTAATCCAGTTGGACACTGACCCTCCTATTTAATTTTGTTAACCAGCCTTTTATGTGATACTTTATCAAATGCTTTCTTAAAATCCATAGTGGCAACATCCACCACATTCCCGTCATCAACCTTCTCTGTTACTTAATCAAAAAATTAAAATAGACTAGTCAAGCATGAACTGCCGTTTACAAATCCATCCTGGCTATTTTTCCTTGATGATTGTTTCTAAAACCTTACCCATCACTGATGTTAAAGTAACTGGCTTGTCGTTACTAAGACTTTCCTTACGCCCTTTCTCGAATAAGAGTGTCCATTTGCCACTCTCCAATTCTCTGGCAGCTCCCCCATATCTAGGAAAGATTGGAAGATTTTTTTTTTAGAATATTACAGCGCAATACAGGCCCTTCGGCCCTCGATGTTGCGCTGACCTGTGAAACCATCTAACCTACACTATTCCATTTTCATCCATATGTCTATCCAATGACCACTTAGATGCCCTTAAAGTTGGCGAGTCTACTCCTGCTGCAGGCAGGGCGTTCCACGCCCCTACTACTCTCTGAGTAAAGAAACTACCTCTGACATCTGTCCTATATCTATCACCCCTCAACTTAAAGCTATGTCCCCTCGTGTTTGCCATCACCATCCGAGGAAAATTACTCTCACTATCCACCCTATCTAACCCTCTGATTATCTTATATGTCTCTATTAAGTCACCTCTCCTCCTCCTTCTTTCCAATGAAAACAACCTCAAGTCCCTCAGCCTTTCCTCGTAAGACCTTCCCTCCTTACCAGGCAACATCCTAGTAAATCTCCTCTGCACCCTTTCCAAAGCTTCCACATCCTTCCTATAATGCGGTGACCAGAACTGCACGCAATACTCCAGGTGCGGTCTCACCAGAGTTTTGTATAGCTGCAGCATGACCTCGTGGCTCCGAAACTCGATCCCCCTACTAATAAAAGCTAACACACCATATGCCTTCTTAACAGCCCTATTAACCTGGGTAGCAAGCTTCAGGGATTTATGTACCTGGACACCAAGATCTCTCTGTTCATCTACACTACCAAGAATCTTCCCATTAGCCCAGTACTCTGCATTCCTGTTACTCCTTCCAAAGTGAATCACCTCACACTTTTCCGCATTAAACTCCATTTGCCATCTCTCAGCCCAGCTCTGCAGCCTATCTATGTCCCTCTGTACCCTACAACATCCTTCGGCACTATCCACAACTCGACCGACCTTCGTGTCATCCGCAAATTTACTAACCCACCCTTCTACACCCTCTTCCAGGTCATTTATAAAAATGACAAACAGCAGTGGCCCCAAAACAGATCCTTGCGGTACACCACTAGTAACTAAACTCCAGGATGAACATTTGCCATCAACCACCACCCTTTGTCTTCTTTCAGCTAGCCAATTTCTGATCCAAAGCTCTAAATCACCTTCAACCCCATACTTCCGTATTTTCTGCAATAGCCTACCGTGGGGAACCTTATCAAACGCCTTACTGAAATCCATATACACCACATCCACTGCTTTACCCTCATCCACCTGTTTGGTCACCTTCTCAAAAAACTCAATAAGGTTTGTGAGGCACGACCTACCCTTCACAAAACCGTGCTGACTATTGCTAATGAACTTATTCTTTTCTAGATGATTATAAATCCTGTCTCTTATAACCTTTTCCAACAGTTTACCCACAACCGAAGTAAGGCTCACAGGTCTATAATTACCAGGGCTGTCTCTACTCCCCTTCTTGAACAAGGGGACAACATTTGCTATCCTCCAGTCTTCCGGCACTATTCCTGTCGACAATGACGACATAAAGATCAAGGACAAAGGCTCTGCAATCTCCTCCCTAGCTTCCCAGAGAATCCTAGGATAAATCCCATCTGGCCCAGGGGACTTATCTATTTTCACACTTTCCAAAATTGCGAACACCTCCTCCTTGTGAACCTCAATCCCATCTAGCCTGGTAGCCTGAATCTCAGTATTCTCCTCGACAACATTTTCTTTCTCTACTGTAAATACTGACGCTAAATATTCATTTAACGCTTCCCCTATCTCCTCTGATTCCTCACACAACTTCCCACTACTATCCTTGATTGGCCCTAATCTAACTCTAGTCATTCTTTTATTCCTGATATACCTATAGAAAGGCTTAGGGTTTTCCCTGATCCTATCTGCCAATGACTTCTCGTGTCCTCTCCTTGCTCTTCTTAGCTCTCCCTTTAGATCCTTCCTGGCTAACTTGTAACTCTCAAGCGCCCTAACTGAGCCTTCACGTCTCATCCTAACATAAGCCTTCTTCTTCCTCTTGACAAGCTCTTCAACTTCTTTAGTAAACCACGGCTCCCTCACTCGACAACTTCCTCCCTGCCTGACAGGTACATACTTATCAAGGACACGCAGTAACTGCTCCTTGAATAAGCTCCACATTTCGATTGTTCCCATCCCCTGCAGTTTCCTTCCCCATCCTACGCATCCTAAATCTTGCCTGATCGCATCATAATTTCCTTTCCCCCAGCTATAATTCTTGCCCTGCGGTATATACCTGTCCCTGCCCATCGCTAAGGTAAACCTAACCGAATTGTGATCACTGTCACCAAAGTGCTCACCTGCATCTAAATCTAACACCTGGCCGGGTTCATTACCCAGTACCAAATCCAATGTGGCATCGCCCCTGGTTGGCCTGTCTACATACTGTGTCAGAAAACCCTCCTGCACAGACTGGACAAAAACTGACCCATCTAAAGTACTCGAACTATAGTATTTCCAGTCAATATTTGGAAAGTTAAAGTCCCCCATAACAACTACCCTGTTACTCTTGCCCCTGTCGAGAATCATCTTCGCTATCCTTTCCTCTACATCTCTGGAACTATTCGGAGGTCTATAAAAGACTCCCAACAGGGTGACCTCACCTCTCCTGTTTCTAACCTCGGCCCATACTACCTCAGTAGACGAGTCCTCAAATGTCCTTTCTGTCGCTGTAATACTCTCCTTGATTAACAATGCCACACCCCCCCCTCTTTTACCATCTTCTCTTTTCTTACTGAAACATCTAAATCCCAGAACCTGCAACATCCATTCCTGCCCCTGCTCTACCCATGTCTCCGAAATGGCCACTACATCGAGATCCCAGGTACCAACCCATGCTGCAAGCTCACCCACCTTATTCCGGATGCTCCTGGCGTTGAAGTAGACACACTTTAAACCAGGTTCTTGCTTGCCAGTGCCCTCTTGCGTCCTTGTAACCTTATCTCTGACCTCACTACTCTCAACATCCTGTACACTGGCACTACAATTTAGGTTCCCATTCCCCTGCTGAATTAGTTTAAACCCCCCCGAAGAGCACTAGCAAATCTCCCCCCCAGGATATTGGTACCCCTCTGGTTCAGGTGAAGACCATCCTGTTTGTAGAGGTCCCACCTACCCCAGAAAGAGCCCCAATTATCCAGGAAACCAAAACCCTCTCTCCTGCACCATCCCTGCAGCCACGTGTTCAACTCCTCTCTCTCCCTATTCCTTGCTTCGCTATCACGTGGCACGGGCAACAACCCAGAGATAACAACTCTGTTTGTTCTTGCTCTAAGCTTCCACCCTAGCTCCCTGAATCTCTGTCTTAAATCCCCATCTCTCTTCCTACCTATGTCGTTGGTGCCTATGTGGACCATGACTTGGGGCTGCTCCCCCTCCCCCCTAAGGATCCCAAAAACACGATCCGAGACATCACGAACCCTGGCACCTGGGAGGCAACACACCAACCGTGAGTCTCTCTCGTTCCCACAGAACCTCCTATCTGTTCCCCTAACTATGGAGTCACCAATGACTAATGCTCTGCTCCTCTTCCCCCTTCCCTTCTGAGCAACAGAGACAGACTCTGTGCCAGATACCTGTACCCCATTGCTTACCCTTGGTAAGTCGTCCCCCGCAACAGTATCCAAAACGGTATACCTGTTGTTGAGGGAAACGGCCACAGGGGATCCCTGCACTGCCTGCTGGTTCCCTCTCCTTCGCCTGACGGTAACCCATCTACCTACTTCTTTTACCTGAGGTGTGACTACCTCCCCATAACTCCTCTCAATAACCCCCTCCGTCTCCCGAATGATCCGAAGTTCATCCAGCTCCAGCTCCAGTTCCCTAACGCGGTTCTCGAGGAGCTGGAGTTAGGTGCACTTCCCGCAGATGCAGTCAGCAGGGACACTCTTGGCGACCCTTACCTCCCACATTCTGCAGGAGGAACATACAACTGCCTTAACTTCCATTCCCACTATTCTAAATTCCCAACAAATTTACTGAAGGCAAGCCCTTCCACTATCTCCACTTCCAGCCACCCCCCCCCCCCCCCCCATTACTTTAGCAACCTGGGAGATGCAAGCCATCCAGACCAGGTGAATTAACTACCTTCAGCATAGCCAGCCTTTCCAGTGTCTCCCCTGCTCTCAATTTTTACCCTATCCGTTATCTCTATTCTCTACACTTGTACCGATATTTTGTCAGATTCCTCTTCCTTAGTAAACACCAATACCAAGTACTCATTAAGTATTCTAGCCTTGACCTATGCCTCTAAGCACAAATTACCCTCTTTGTCCATATAGGCCCACTTCACCTCTTCCTACCACTTTCTATTTATATGCCAGTAGAAGATCTTTAGGTTCTCTTTTATGTTGACTATCATTCTATTCTCATATTCTCTCTTTGTCAGTCTTATTTTCCTCTTCACATCCCCTCTCAACTTATTGTATTGGCCTGGTCCTCACTTAAAGAATTCATCTGATGTGCATCGTACACCCTATTTTTTTGATTCATCATTCTCCCTATCTCACTCCTCATCCAAGGAGCCCTGCTTTTGGCTCCCATACCTTTTGCCCTTGTTGGAATGTGTCTAGCCTGTACCATCTCTTCCTTAATGAGAACTCATTGTTCTGTTACTGTTTTTCATTTTAGTCCTTGGTTTCATTTTATCCTGGCTGGATCGTTTCTCATTCAAATTAGCTCTCTTCCAATCTAGACGTTCTATCATTTATCGTTCCGTGCTTTTCTGCATTATGAGTCTAAACCAGGGTTGTCCAACATATGGCCCACAAGCCAGGATCCGGCTCACCAAAGGTTTCCATCCGGCCCGCGGATGTAAACTGTACCGGGCCGTTCCTCATCCTCGCGAGGGGTCTGTGACTGGTAATTTCAGCAATGAGAAATTTCCCATTGGTTTCTTCTTCCAGGCCAGCTATTTTAAAAAAACGCAAGTCAATTTCACAGCTGACAGGTACTGAGAATGGGAACAGTGACTTCTGAACTTCGGACAGATTCGGGTTTTCCAGCGAGCTTTCAAAAAAAAGTCAGAACCCGCTGGAAAACCCCAAATCTGTCCAAAGTTCAGAAGCCGCTGTTCCTGCTCCCAGCGCCTGTCAGCTGTGAAACTGACTTGAAATTTTTAAAAAACTGACCAACCACAAAGCTGCTCTGCTGAGCATTCCTGCTCTCTGCAAATGTCAGACAGAAAGAGAGAAAGGGGCAGAGAGAGAGAAGGGGTGGGGGGAATGGGGGCAGGGGACAGAGAGAGAGAGAGAGACGGCAGAGAGAGGGGGGACAGAGAGAGGGGAGGCAAAGAGAGAGGGCAGAGAGAGAGAGGCAGAGAGAAAGAGTGGGGGACAGAGAAAGAGAGAGGGACAGAGAGAGAGGGGAGGGACAGAGAGAAAGAGTGGGGGACAGAGAGAGAAAGAGGGGACGCGGGGGGGGGGGGCACAGAGAGCGAGGATGACATGGGGGTAGGGGGAACAACACAGAGAGAGGGGGGAACAATACAAAGGTGGGGGGGCACAGAGAGGGGATAGAGAGGGAGAGAGACAAAGGGAGAGAGAGTGATCAAAATCATTCTTGAAAGATGGACATCTATCCAGAATACTCTGATTGCTACAACAAAAGTGTGGGCAAACATTTGACTACTTATGCAAGGAAAAGAAATGCCAGGTATCTCACTAAATCAATGTCCAACACAGTGTTGAGAAAGTAAATTAATAAATTAATCTTTTCATTTAAAGCTTCTTCACAAAAATGCAGATTTGTTTTTGTTTTGATTAATAGTAAGATAAAATTTTAATGCCTTTGTCTTTCTGAAATTGTCTGAGCAAGACAAAAATTGTAATGTGCCCCCCCACCACCCCCCCCCCCCCTGCCCACCCATGTGAAAAGGTTGAACAACCCTGGTCTAAACCTTATGATACTATGATCACTCTTACTGAAGCACCCAGTCCTCACTATTTTTAAGCCACCTTTTCGTTATTGCCGCTACATCATATTCCCAGAATGATATTTGTGCTTGTAGCTCACCAACCTAATGCACCACACTTTGTGCATTTACATGCATGCATTATAGTCCTGTCTTTGCATTCCTTGTAGCCCTTCTCAGTCTGCTCCTATCTAACATGGAACTACTCCCTTCTTTAGTACTGTCTAACACTCTCACATTATGCATCTTATTCCTCTTTTCTTCTTCTATATGCTGGTGCCCATCCCCCTGCCAATTAAGTTTAAACCCTCCCTAAACATTCTGGTGAACCTCCCCTTGAGGGCATTGGTCCCAGCCCTATTGAGGTGCAACCCGTCTCTTTTGAGTAGGAGCCTTCTGTCTCAGAACTGATCCCAATGCTGCAATAATATGAAGCCCTCCCTCTTGCACCATGCTCAAGCCACACATTGATCCTCAATACCTGCCCTGGTTATGTCATTGGTACCAACAATTCAATTCCAATTCAAGTTTTCTTTGATCCTTCCTCGTTCTATCTCTAGTCTTTTCATCTTTCGTTCTTTTTCTTTTTCTTCTCTTTCCCCTTCTCCTTTCCATTTCTTTTTTTAATTCAAATTTGGTTATTTCTACTTGAATACATGTAGAAGCATCCTTTTCTTTCTCCATCTTCAAATGAGGAGCCAGTGCTTGGATGATCCCTGCTCTCTTAGCCTCTGCACTTACACTAACACCTACATACTCTGCTACAGCAATTAAATTAACTTCTGTCAACAGTTCCAAAGCACGAGGGAACAAATCCTCTTTCTCCACAAAGGCTGAACATCAAAGGTATTCATGTTGATTTCCCACTGAATACAGAGAAAGTAAATGTGAAATCTTGTTTGTTTAAATACTGGAAAATTCTAATGAACCCATTTCACAACCTAATTTGGATCGATCCCAGATGAGCCCCCAAGTTTGTTATGATCCTTGTGGAGATCAATAAGCCAGGAGAATGGAATTTACTGAACAACCTCAAATAGAAAAAACAAATGGACACGATTTCTCTTTTATAACTTTTACCCAGCCAGAGTATTGCATCCAGTTCTGGTCACCACATTTCATGAAGGATGTGAGGGTCCTTGAGAGGGTGCAGAGGAGATTTACCAGAATGGTTCCAGGGATGGAGGATTTTAGTTACAAGGTTAGGTTGGAAAAGCTGGGTTTGTTCTTTTTACAACAAAGGAAATTGAGGTGTGATTTAAAGTGTATGACATATGACAGGCTTAGATAAGATAGACAAGGAAAAGCTGTTCTCACTAACAAATGGTACAAGGACTAGGGGACACAGATTGAAAGATTTGGGCAAGAGATGCAGTAGGAATATGAGGAAGCACTTTTTTACGCAGCGGATGGTAATGACCTGGAACTCACTGTACACAAGAGTGGTGGAAGTGGAGACAATCAGTGACTTCAACAGGAAGTTGGATGGCCACATGAGAGAAATAGACTTGCAGGGCCATGGGAGATCGAGCCAGGGAGTGGGACTGACCGCATTGCTCTGTGGAGAGCCGGCATGGACTCAATGGGCCCAATGGCTTCCCTCTGTCGCATAAATGACTTTTTGACTCTGTAATTTAACAATCAAACCAAAATCAAAATAAATGAAACATGAGCTAACAGTCAAATCACAGTCTATATATATATTACAAATTACACATTAAATATAAGATACAATAAAGATAGATCTCATGGATTTACTGAGCAGCCAACTCAGCATAACTGGCACCAATTACAGCCACAAATTTCTTCAGAACTCTAAACTTCCTCAGATAGATCTCCAGCTTCGGTCTTCCAAGATGCAACAATGATTATCATCCGACAACAGTTCCCTTCAATTCAAACTCCATGGTACGGTCTTCACCAAAAGGCACACTCCTCCAGACCCTCCTCAGCTCTGCTCGCGACAGTCTTGATGGCATGAATCCACCAGTATTACCTTTATCTGAGCCCTTTAGTGACAATCCTGTGCACTGTATGCCCCGGTCTGGTTAATCAATTACTTTAAGTAACAGAAACAACTCCTGGACTCAGTCTTCACTTTCTTCAGCTTGCCTGCACTCCACTCCTGAGTGATCTGATCTTGGATGGCTCTGTGTCCTTTTTATCTGGTTCCAACCAGTTTCTGTTTCTCTAGTTTCCATTTCTGTTTCAGTATTAGTTTCTGTTTCTGTTCCTGTTGTTGTTTCCATTTCAGTTTTAATTTCCCTTTTAGTTAGGGTCTGTCTCAAAAAAGCAAGCATTGCAACCAGAGTCTGTGCACCTCACACAATATTCAACAAATCAGCTGTTCAGACAACAGCTTGCACACGCTCCCTCACTTGGCCTGCACACCATTGCTTACATCACAGTCATCATCTGTTTCTCAGTATCTAGATTGAAAACATCAGAATACTTCCCTACATATTAGTCATCCCTACCTGTAGTTTACCCAGGGCAACACAATGACTGCCATGGCACCTATAATCAGCTGTGAAACTATTTCAATATGATAATTTGGTAATTACCATGAGAGGAGGTGAATTACTACATTGGGCAGGAGTGTAATTGTGAAAAGGTAACATTGAGTAAGGCTCTCCACTGCCCTCCAAAACCAAAATTCAGCCTTTAGTGTTTAAAAGACATTGGCTTCTTTAGCGACAACAATCAGTTTTTATCTTAAGAGCTGATTCTTGTCTTGCATTGGTGGGAGCCTAATGTCTCCATTTCATTGAGACTTACATGACATATCTCTTGGCTTGGCCCTCTGTAAAAGTACCTATGAACCTTTTAAAGCTATAATTTCCCTACAAATTGATTTTTTTAGTATAACATTTGATAGTACAGTAGAGCATCGTAAATCCAAACCACTCGGGGGAGATGGTTTTGGTTCAGATTTAATGCTGTTCACATTTGCAATAAAACCATTCCCTCCCCTTCAAAAAATGCATCTACACGCATTTTCTTTGTTAATCAATTCTTTCTAGGATTTCCAACTTATCCTACAATGACAGTTAAATTGCTTGCAAATATCGCTCCACACAATCAAATGTACCACTTCCTACTGCCTCATCCCCAAAACAGCACTGGTGAACATTGTAACTTATCATGTGTGCTTTGTGTTTTACATGAGGGTCAAAAACTGGATTTGGTTTTCTGGTCTGTTAAGATTGTATTTTGATTTACATTTTACTGTATTTTTCTTTCTTGATAAAGTAAAAAGGATCCATCCCACCAAAAATGAGTTGCTACTGGTAGAATTGATCATTTAGGGGGAAATTCACAAAGTGTCAGTGAAATAATAAACCTAGGAGAAAGATTGCCTCTTCAGAAAATAAAAATAAGGAGAGGTGTGAAACAAGCTGCCGACTCACTATCACCCATTTTACAGTATCACACAAAGTCAAAACTATCCTCAAGGAATGTTCCCACTATGGTTACAACATCACTGACATAAAGATCCTTCAATTATAGCAGGGAATACTTGCATTTGTCTGAAATTCATCTATTTCAGCTGAAGGTTTAACCCATTTGACTTTGCATGTATTAGCATCTCCATTAAAATAGTGGAGAGAGGAATTTCAGAGGAATTTCAGATGAATGCATTCAGCAATGATACATGAGCAGTCCACATTGTAATTGAAGGAACTTGCCCCAATAAAGAAGCCACTGCAAATAATTTATAAAAATTAAATGCAAATTGTATGTATTGATCTTTTGAAGAAAATTACAAAAACAAACGTTGGCATTGTTTTCTCTGGGTAATTGCCACTGAGCAGTCATTTGGTGTTAACCCAATGTTTGGCATGATTATCACAAACTTGTATATTCTGTAGCTTATCGTAGGTGCAATGCATTACTGCATAATGATTAAAACATCAATTAAATAAATCATAGAAGAAATTACTGATTGAGTGATGATAAAGAGGCATAGATTTGATATTAAGCCAGAAGGGGCATAATAATGGACCAGGCAAATCATGAATGCAGACCTAAATGACAGCTAAGCTGGATGGATTGAGTAACTTTCTCCTGCCCATACCTTATATTGTGTGGCGTTTGTGTATTTAATACACCAGTAACTAATCAAAACCACTCCTTTGAAAATAAGTGCTGTATCTATCAAATACACTGTGATCTATCCTTGGTCCTCTCCTATTTCTCATCTACATGCTGCCTCTTGGCAACATCATCCAAAAACATCTTACCAGTTTCCATATGTACGCTGACGATGCCCAGCTCTGCCACATCACCCACCACCTCTCTTGACTGCTCCACTGTCTCTAACTGTCAGACAGCTTGTCTGACATCCAGTACTGGATAAACAGAAATTTCCTCAAATTAAATATTGGGAAGCCATTGCTTTTGATCCTCGTGACAAGTCAGTTCCCTAGCCACCAACCCATCCCTCTCCCTGACAACTCTCTGAGGTCGAACCACACTACTTGCAACCTTAGTGTTATATTTGACCCTGAGATGAGCTCCGGACCACATTTCCATGCCATCACTCAGACCACCTATTTCCACCTCCTTAACATCCATCCTTCCCTCAGCTCATTTGCTGCTGAAACCCTCATCTATGCCTTTATTACCTGTAGAATTGACTATTCCAATACACTCCTGGCCGGCCTCCCACATCTACTGTCCGTAAACTTGAGGTCATCCAAAGCATTGCTGCCAATGTCTTAACGTATACCAAGTTCCATTCATCCATCATCCCTGTGCTCATTGACCTATATTGACTCCATCTCAATTTTAAAATTCTTATCCTCGTTTTCTAAACCATCCATTTCTCTGTAATCTTCTCCAGCCCACCAATCCTCTGAGATATTTGCACTCCTTTAATTCTGGCCTCCTGAACGTCCCCAATTTTAATTGCTCCACCATTTGTGACTATGCCTTCAGCTCCCAAGGCCCAAAGCTCTGGAATTCCCTTTCCACCTCTCTTTCCTCCTTTAAGACACTCTTCAAATCTACCTCTTTGACGAAACTTTTGGTCACCTGTCCTGCTATCTCCTTATGTGATTTGGTGTCAAATTTTTCTTTATAATGCTCCTGTGAAGTGTCTTGGGATGTGTTATTACATTAAGGGTGTTATATAAATACAAGTTGTTGTTGTTGTGTGAATCCTCAGCCTACTTTTTTTGCAATTCTTTTTTATTCATTCACGGGATGTGGGCATCACTGGCATTTATTGCCCATCCCTAATTGCCCTAAACTGAGTCGCTTGCTCGGCCATTTCAGAGGATAGCTAAAAGTCAACCACGTTGCTGTGTGCCATATTGACTGAGTAAGGACAGCAGATTTCTTTCCCAGAAAGATATCAGTGAATCAGAAGTATTTTATACAACAATCCAGTCGTTTCCTGGTCATCATTACTGATTCCAGCTTTTTAATTCCAGATTTATTTATTAACTGAATTTAAATTCCCCAGCTAGCATGGTAGGATTTGAACTTATGTACCTGAATCATTAGTCTAGGCCTCTGGATTACTGCGAGAGTGAAATACTGCAGATACTGGAAATTGAAATAAAAACAGAAAATACTGGAAATACTCAGTGAATCTGGCAGCACCTGTGGAGAGAGAAACAGGCTGAATTTTCCCAAGTCTGGGAGGTAGAGTTGGGTGGTAGGTGGTGGGGGATGCAAGGAAGTTTGGAATGATATGTGTCGGGGCAGCTCCCCGACGCATTCCCGCCTCCGTGTGCTTTTCCTGGAGGCAGACTAGTGGGTTTGATGGCAATCCGCCTGGCAGCAGGAGGGAAGCCAATTAAGACTAGTAATGAGCCACTTATCTGCAAATTTCCACACTGCAAGAGATTTTCCCTGGGGATGCATGCTGTGCTTGGAGCCTGAAAATGGATCAGAGGTGGTTTCGCAGCAGGAGGTTCGAGCTGCAACTCATTTGAGGGTTTAAATTTATTTGCTGGCAGTAATTTTTTTCATTCATTCTTAGGATGTGTGTCGCTGACAAGGCCATCATTTATTGCCCAGCAGTAATTGCCCTGTGCAGATGGTGCTGAGCTGCCATTTGAACCGCTGCAGTTCTTCTGGTGTAGGTACACTCACAGTGCTGTTAGGGAGGGAGTTCCAGGATCCTGACCCAGTGACAGTGAAGGAACGGCGCTATAGTTCTGGGCCCTGCTGCACAGATGGTTCCTCAGCCAGAAGGGTTAAGGAGGCCGAAAATGATGAGGGTGCCCCTCGAGGGATGGCACCCTCATCCTCCTCGGTGACATGCTCAGCCCTTGCTGGGCACTCCGGATGCCTGGCAGAGGACACCAGCTGGGACACAGCTGACATTCCCTCCAAAGATTTCTGTGTGATCAGCACCACTGACTGGCCCACGTCACATAGCATCTCATGCATCCTGTGGACGTCAGTGCACAGTTCCTGCATGCACTCTGAGTGATGCCGCAAATGGCTCTCCAAAGAGTTGGCCACTCTATGGAGGAGCCCATGTGCCGAGTCATTGTCTCGCACATGAGTTGGGCGGACTCCTCCATTCTCTGCCCAAGACCCCACACTGCCTTAGGGAACACCGACACGCGGGAGCAGATCTCCAGCTGCTGTCAAACCTTCTTTCCAGTGACTCCTGAGTGCCTGTAAGTGTGTCCAGCTGAGCAGGGCTGTGTCCATCTTCCCTCCTCTGAGAGGAACTGACCACAGCTCCCTCTGCCTCTGGTAACTCCTCCTGCCCACTGGTATGGTGATCCTTATTCATTGCCATCCTATCTACACTGAGGTGAGAGTATTTGTGCTGGTGGACGGTGCACTCACAAGGTGGGATGGTGCACTCATAAGGTGTTACGGTGCTTCTTCTCCTTCTCGCTGCTCTGGGCTCACGGATGGAGGGGGAAGGCTGCCATGGGTTGGATGTCTGCACCTGTGAGAGACACAAGAAGAGATGATGAGAGTTAGCCTGGGAAAGTAGAAACCACTGCAGTGCTGAGGCTACCCAATGTTACTCAGTGCACGATATTCTATCAGATGGGATGGAGTGCACTGTACCCCGTTAATGACCACGTTGTCCTTTGTAATCACCAGGTCCGCCAAGAGCTCCAATTTCACCAGGCCAAACTGCCTCCTCTTCTACTATCCTGGCTATCCCCATCACTGTCTGCTCCATTGGGGTGATGCGGTAGAAGAATAGCACTCCTCCTCCCATCTAGGCCCTCTCACAGACATTGTGTGCCCGTTTCTCCCGCAAGGACAAAAGAGAGTGAGATAAGGCACTGTTGTCCCCTGTAGCCAATGTCACCTGTCCTTATCCATTAGGAGCTGCATGTCTCAGTGGTGACAGGTCCTCAGCAGTGCTATGGCAGCAAGCCATTCTGAGGGGCGAATGAGTGACCTGGGCGCACACCCGTCCCATGTTCAGGAGCAGCACACACCCTCAGGCTCCTCAGGTCATGTGTCTGCTGGAGGGTGCAAGCCTTGAGACTTGTTAGAGGGTTGGGGGTTGCACTCACCTCGCCAGAAAATATGAGGTCGTTGAATCTTTTACAGCACTGAATCCAGGTTCTTCTAGTCTCGCTTCTGCTGCTGATGGCAGCAGAAATCTGCACAAAGGCTTCGTTGGTTTGGTTTGTGGCTTTCTCCTGCCACCCTCCAGGAAGCGGAACTCCCTCCTCTCCCTCACAGCCTCCAACACTAGATCCAGGTCAGCACCGATTAAGCGAGGGGCATCCCTGCCCTGGGTAACAAGCCACCAGTGCACTGTGACATCTCGCTTCCCTCTGGTGCAGTTGAAGACATTGGCACTATCAGCAGATTTCTCCCTTAAGGCAACCAGCAGCCTCAATGATGGCTGCCATGGGGAGTCTAAATCAATCCCCCATCTGACCCCCCTACTGGCTCTAATTAGACAGGGGACCTGTCTCCATATCAATTAAGGGCTCAGCCATGTGAAAATCTTGACTTTAATCAGTTTCCCACCGGCGGCGGGATCCTGACCAGAAAACATTCTGAACTCCAGTTTTCAGTCTCTTTGAGGAAAATTCAGCCCCTTATGTTTAAAATATTGTTTGAAACTTAAATCTGTCCAAATGCTTAAAGTAATTGCAGTGTTTCTATTTTTCTATAGAATGGAATAGATTGCAGCTATTTGCAATTTTGGTTGCTTGCCAAAATGTCTGACAGTAAATGTGAAGTGACAACCACACAGGCTTCTCCAATATGAGGTAATTTTCCTTTGATAAACATTCACAATGAACCATATTCTACAATAAAAGTTGAGTAATTTTTGCCATGATTGCAATTGCAACATTGTGGAGATTTTGCTTACAATGCACTTTAGAACTGTGAAGACCAGCATCTAACTAGTGTGACAAGAAAATTATGAAGTACATATATCCATGCATTAAATTTTGTGCTAAAAGGTGTTAGCCGTCAGGAATTGACCATAAAAAATGACATCAGATAAAAAAAAGAAATGGGAAACATAACTTTGGAAAAATGTGAATAAGAGAGTTGATGGTTCAGTCAGTGGAATTACTTTACTGACTGAAGGTTATTTAGAATTAACATTTGCCATATTTTAAAGGAAATTTAATAAGAGTAATATTTTGGCTGATTATAAAAAGGAACGGAATGTAAAACTAAAGAAGCGTGTCCTTGACAATAATGTCTAATTTTAATACAATTCATTGTTGAAAATTATATTTGCAAAATATCATAGAATGAAAGTATATTTCACTTGGGTTCCAACAATATATTTCAGTTCCTGTAGAGCCAGAGGGGAGATGAGGAGAATTTCTTCTCCACAGTGAGTTATTGTGATCTGGAATGCACAGCCTGAAAGGACGGTGGAAGTAACTTTCAAAAGGAAATTAGATATATACTTGAAAATAAAAATTTGCAGGGGAAAGAACAGGGGAGTGGAACTATTTGGATAGTTCTTTCAAGAGCTTATACAAACATGATGGGCTGAATGGCCTCCATCTTTGCTATATTATTCTATGGGCTAAAAATTGAATAAGGCCCAGTACTGGGCACGGGAATCGCGATGTACGATTACTCCTTGCCTGATCGAGGTGATGCGGACAGTACGCAAACCTCCTGCTGTCTGCTCATCTCCAGGATTGTGGTATGCAGCCCAGAGCTAAGCATACTTCTGATTGGCTGCATACTCAGCAGGGTGTCCAGGTTCGTGTAAGGCTGACACGAGTTAAAGTTGACCTTCTTAAAGCTAGCCTGCACCTCTTAAAGGGGAGGGTCATTCTGACCTCAGCAGGGTCTTCAAGTGGTTTGAAGAGACTTTGCAAGCAGGAAAGAAACTGAGAAATAAAGCAGAATGCCAGAGCGAGGTCTCCCAGGTACTCTGATGCCACTTTGGAGGCCTTAGCGATGGAGGTGGAAAGGAGGAGAGAGCTTATCTTTCAGCTGGGGCCAGGAGGCACTCCAGATGTACACTTTTGAAGGGAAGAGGAGTAGAGATTAATGCAAGGAGTCTGGACTTGAGGACCTGGCTACAGTGCCAGAACAAGTTCACACGAATAATCAAGGTCTGTGAATGCAGCTTTAAATGTTTTCTCCTGACCATTGCACTACCAACTTCACACACTGCTCAATGTACCACACCTCCATCACTTACCCTTCAAGAATGCCTAACATTCATATGCTGCACCTCACCCTCACACACTTAGCACTACTGCAAGCTTCACGTCCATTTTTCTCAGCTTCCACATATTACCAACTGTTCAGCACATTGCACACACTAACTGACACTCTTTCCTATCTCTTTCAGGACAAGGTGGCACAAGCTGCTCAACTGGGTCTGCGGCTGGTGGTGAGGGAACCAACACGAGGGAAAAACATACTTGACATTGTCCTCACCAATCTGCCTGCCACAGATGCTTCTGTCCGTGACTGTATTGGTAGGAGTGACCACCGCACAGTCCTTGTGGAGACGAAGTCCCACCTTCACATTGAGGATACCGTCCATCGTGTTGTGTGGCACTACCACCGTGCTAAATGGGATAGATTTTGAACAGATATAGCAATGCAAAACTGGGCATCCATGAGGCGCTTTGTGCCATCAGCAGCAGCAGAATTGTACTCAACCACAATCTGTAACTTCATGGCCTGGTATATCCCCCACTCTACCATTTCCATCAAGCCAGGAGTCCAACATTGGTTCAATGAAGAGTGCAGGAGGGCATGCCAGGAACAGCACCAGGCATACCTCAAAATGAGGTGTCAACTTGGTGAAGCTACAACACAGGACTATCTGCATGCCAAACTGCGTAAGCAGCATGCGATAGACAGAGCTAAGCGATCCCATAATCAACGGATCAGATCTAAGCTCTGCAGTCCTGCCACATCCAGCCGACAATGGTGCTGGACAATTAAACAACTAACTGGAGGAGGTGGCTCCACAAATATCCCCATCCTCAATGATGGGGAAGCCCAGCACATCAGTGCGAAAGATAAAGCTGAAGCATTTGCAACAATCTTCAGCCAGAAGTGCCGAGCTGATGATCCATCTCGGCCTCCTCCTGAAGTCCCCAGCATCACAGATGCCAGACTTCAGCCAATTTGATTCACTCTGCGTGATATCAAGAAACGACTGAAGGCACTGGATACTGCAAAAGCTATGGGCCCTGACAATATTCCGGCAATAGTACTGAAGACCTGTGCTCCAGAACTTGCCGCGCCCCTAGCCAAGCTGTTCCAGTACAGCTACAACACTGGCATCTACTCTGCAATGTGGAAAATTGCCCAGGTATGTCCTGTACACAAAAAGCAGAACAAGTCCAACCCGGCCAATTACCGTGCCATCAATCTACTCTCAATCATCAGTAAAGTGATGGAAGGTGTCATCAGCAGTGCCATCAAGCGGCACTTGCTTAGCAATAACCTGCTCAGTGACGCTCAGTTTGGGTTCCACCAGGGCCATTCAGCTCCTGATCTCATTACATCCTTGGTTCAAACATGGATAAAAGAGTTGAACTCACGAGGTGAGGTGAGAGTGACTGCCCTTGACATCAAGGCAGCATTTGACCGAGTATGACATCAAGGAGCCCTAGCAAAACTGTGGTCAATGGGAATCAGGGGGAAAACCCTCTGCTGGCTGGAGTCATACCTAGCGCAAAGGAAGATGGTTGTGGTTGTTGGAGGTCAATCATCTGAGTTCTTCAGGGTAGTGTCCTAGGCCCAACCATCTTCAGCTGCTTCATCAATGACCTACCATCAAACATAAGGTCAGAAGTGGGGATGTTCGCTGATGATTGCACAATATTCAGCACCATTCGTGACTCCTCAGATACTGAAGCATTCCGTGTAGAAATGCAGCAAGACCTGGACAATATCCAGGCTTGGGCTGATAAGTGGCAAGTAACATTCGCGCCACACAAGTGCCAGGCAATGACCATCTCCAACAAGAGAGAATCTAACCATCTCCCCTTGACATTCAACGGCATTACCATCGCTGAGTCCCCCACTATCAACATCCTAGGGGCTACTATTGACCAGAAACTGAACTGGAGTAGCCATATAAATACCGTGGCTACAAGAGCTGGTCAGAGGCTAGGAATCCTGAGGCGAGTAACTCATCTCCTGACTCCCCAAAGCCTGTCCACCATCTACAAGGCACAAGTCAGGAGTGTGATGGAATACTCTCCACTTGCCTGGATGGGTGCAGCTCCAACAACACTCAAGAAGCTCAACACCATCCAGGACAAAGCGGCCCGCTTGATTGCCACCCCATCTACAAACATTCACTCTCTCCACCACTGACGCACAGTGGCAGCAGTGTGTACCATCTACAAGATGCACTGCACCAATGCACCAAGGCTCCTTAGACAGCACCTTCCAAACCCGCGACCTCTACCAACTAGAAGGACAAGGGCAGCAAATGCATGGGAACACCACCACCTGCAAGTTCCCCTGCAAGTCACACACTATCCTGACCTGGAACTGTATCGCCGTTCCTTCACTGTCGCTGGGTCAAAATTTTGGAACTCACTTCCTAACAGCACTGTGGGTATACCTACCTCACATGGACTGCAGCGGTTCAAGAAGGCAGTTCACCACCACCTTCTCAAGGGCAATTAGGGATGGGCAATAAATGCTGACCTAGTCAGCGACGCCCACATCCCTGAATGAATAAAAAAAATAAAATGAAATAATAGGAGACAGCAACAAAGAACCAGGGGACAGGCACAGCTACATGTGCTCAGCCCTGGGAAGAGATGGTGCTCTGAATTATTGACACACAACAGTCACTGAGACCATTGCAACTGGCCTCGCTGAGACCATACAGGATAACAGTATGTTTCTGACTCATGCACCTTACCAAATTCCCCTTCACCCTCATACCACAATCTGGTGTGAAGTGTAAGCTGCAGATGGCAATCAATCACCTTTTGTTTTCTACCCCTCTCTCCCCCCCCACCCATCCCCGCTTCCCTCAACCAAACTTCCCCTTCTGCATTTATGCTTTCAGACACCCAAGACCTGTCACCTGGCCAGCCACTGCAGCCTGCCAATCAAGGGTGAGAACAAGAACATTTGTCTGAGGAAGCAGCACCATCACTTAATCTGACACTCATAGCCACCAGTTCAGATACTGACAGTACGCATACTTCAAAGGTAGTATAGAGGTGGGATCTGCAAGTGGTGACTCACTGGGCAGGAGTGGGCTGCAACAACACTTAGGGGAAAAGAAAGCACGTCTGCCAGCTCCCCAGAAAAGATCAGGCATGGTATAAAATAAGCTGCTGATTTGCTATGACCCTATTTTGCACGACTGGCATGGACTGATTGCACCCTCTTTGTCTTTTTTCTGCCTCTATCCAATATATTGTATTTCCTGCCATTTATATGCATTATTTCTTTACTGAATACTGCACTGGTACTAATTCTGAACAGGTACATTTGCACCCATAAACCTAAGCATTAAGTCCTCTGGTAATTTCTCTTTTTATCCACATGATTTCCAGACTCTTCTATATAGTCTTCTTTGCATGTCTTTGACATGACATGGATTCCTAGTTCTGAATCACCCATTTTCAAATTTTCTGTCATCATAGTCTGCGAATGACCATCTACTACCAAGCCAGAGTGGAGCTCAGCTATACCCATAGAACACAAGAACATAAGAACAAGGAGTACGAGAAGGCAATTCAGCCCCTTGAGCCTGCTCCACCATTCAATATGATCATGGCTGATCTCATCTCGGCCTCAACTCCACTTTCCTGCCTGTTCTCCATAACCCTTCAATGCATACTAATTAAAAATCTGTCTATCTCCTCCTTAAATTTACTCAATGTCCCAGCATCCACCACACTCTGGGGTAGTGAATTCCACAGACTCACGACCCTTTGAGAGAACATCAGAAAGCACGGAAATATGATCAGAAACAAATATCAAGAATATTTATCTGCCTCATTCATTATTCACAGACAACATACTCCACCCCATACATTCCCAGAATTATGCGACCACCTGTCTCTTGAGACTTTTCATCATCTCAGTCAAATATTCCACGTGATTCATTGGTGTTCTGCTGTAACTTCTAATAATAATTCCAGAGATACTTATCCAACTCCTAGTTCGCTAAGAAAAAGGGTTGGACCTGTTCAGAGAGAGTACTACGAGAACAGTGTGGAAGGTCTGAGAGCATAGTGGGAATAAAGCAGCGGTAAAGAGAATGAGACGGACAGAGAGAGACAGAGAGCGCACTGAGAGAACAGTGGAAGGTCCGAGAGCATAGTGGGGATAAAGCAGCCGTACAGAGAGAGAAAGATAGCACTGCAACGAGATTAAACCAAGATAGAAAAATCAAGGAGTGACATGACAGGAAAGCAGGGAACTGATTGGCTGGTGACTACTTTTCTTTTTCTCTCTCCAAATTAGGGCAGTTTTTCAAATTAGAAACCTCAAAATTAATAACCTCAATCAGGTGACTATAATAGTAAGTAAATTCATCAGAGTATTAGCACATAGCAGGTCTAGAGGCATTAATTAAAATTAATTGTTTAAACAAGGGACCAGATAGATTCTAAATGAGGGAATAAAGTTTTTTTTTAGATCATGGATGGGCAGCTGTGACCCGTTGCTTGCAATTCCTGGGCCATGTGGGAACTCCAAGACACTTCAGGTGTCTCAGGTGACCATGTGCATAAGAAGTGTCTCCATCAGCTTCACCTTGAGCTCAGGATTTCCAAGCTTGAGGGGCAGCTGGAGTCATTGTGGAGCACCAGGCAGCAGGAGATCGTACTTTTCAAGATGTGGTCACAACCAGGCAGTAAGAGTTCAGGTTACCAGGTGGGTGGCCATCCAGAAGAGTAGCAAGAGGCAGGTGGTGCAGTAGTCTTCAGGGTGTGTGCCACTATCAAACAAGTACTCAGCACTGGCGACTGCTGGGAGTGACAATACCCTGAAGGAGTTCTGTCCAGACTGTGGTAGCAATGGGCATGGGACTGTACAGGAGGGAGCAGCAAAGTGTAGAAATGCAGTTGTTATAGGAGATTCCATCTTCAGGGGAACAGACATGCATTTCTGTAACCATCATCATAAGTCCTGCATGGTGTGTTGCCTCCCTGGTGCCAGGACATCACAGAGAGAGTGCAGGATATTCTGCAGAGGGAAGGGAGTGAGCCAAAAGTTGTTGTACACATTAGTACCAATGACATAGCAAGGGCAAGTATTGAGGTCCTATAGTCAGATTTCCAGGAGCCACGGAAGAAGTTAAAGACTAGGACCTCAAAGTTGGTAATCTCTGGATCACTCCCAGTGCCATGAGCTAGCGAGAACAAAAATAAAGGATCAATGTGTGGCTTGAAGCATGGTCCAGGAGGGAGGGCTTCAGATTCTTGGAGCATTGGGACCAGTTCTGGGGCAGAAAGCACTTATTCAAAGGGGACAGATTGCATCTCAACAGTACTGGGACCAAAGTCCTTGCTGGGAGAATCACGAGTGTGGTTAAGGAGGGTTTAAACTAGATTAGCAGGGAGATGGGCGCCAACATATAGAAGTAGGAAAGAGGAATAAAGTGCTTAATGTGAGAGTGTTGGACAGTACTGGAGAAGGGAGCAGTTCCATATTAGAAGCAGACTGAAAAGGACTATGAGGAATGCAAAGATAGGGTGACAATACATGTATGTAAACACACAAAGTGTGGTGAATAAGGTTGGTGAACTACAAGCACAAATAGCACTCTAGGAATATGATGTAGTGGCAATAACAGAAACGTGGCTTAAAAATGGTGAGGACTGGGTACTTAATGTACAAGGATGTAAAGTGTTCAGAAAAGATGAGGAAGGAAAAAAGGGAAGTGGGGTAAAAATACAATTAGGGAAGACATTTAGTGTTGGAAAGAGAGGCTGTCCTTGAGGGGGCAAGGACAGAATCCATTTGGTTCGAGTTGAAAAGCAAAAAGGGTATGATCACACTACTGGGGGTTTTCTATAGGCCTCCAAATAGTGAGAGAGAGATAGAGGAGCAAATCTGCAGGGAAATCACAGAGATGTGCAAGAACTATAGAGTGGTGATATTGGCAGACTTTAATTTCTCAAATATCGATTGGGACAATTTTAGTTTAAAGGGAAAGGAGGGGGAGGAATATCTGGATTGTGTACAGGAGAGCTTCCTGGATCAGTATGCAACTTAAAGGGAGGTATTGCTGGATTTGGTGCTGGGAAATGAGGTGAGCCAAGTGAACCAAGTGTCTGTGCGGGAGGACTTGGGTAAGAGTGATCATCGTATCATAAGGTTTAGACTCATAATACAGAAAAGCAAGGAATGATATAAGGTAGAACGTCTAGATTGGAAGAGAACAAATTTCAATGTGATGAGAATGGATTTAGCCGGGATAAAATAGAACCAAAGATTGACAGGAAAACCTGTAATGGAACAATGGGCTATCTTTAAAAAGGGATGTTTCAGTTACAGACTCGGTACATTCCTACAAGGGCGAAAGGTAGGAGAACCAAAAACAGGGCTCCTTGGATGACGAACGAGATAGCGATTAAGAGGGGTTAAAAAAGGCGTATGATACATGCCAGGTGAATTCTTCAAGTGAGAACCAGGCCAAATAAGATAAGTTGAGAGGGGAGGTGAAAAGGAAAATAAGACTGGCAAAGAGAGAATATGAGAGTAGAATGACAGTCAACATAAAACAATCTTCAATCGGCATGTAAATAGTAAACGTGGAGTGGGGCCTATAAGGGACAAAGACGGTAATATATGTTTAGAGGTACAGGGGAAGGCTAGAATACTTATTAAGTACTTTGTATCGGTGTTCACTAAGGAGGAGGAATCTGACAAAATATCAGTAGAAGCAAAGAGAGTAGAGGGAATGGATAAGGAAAAAATTAAGAGGGAGGAGGTACTGGAAAGACTGGCTATGCTTAGGGTAGATAAGTTACCTGACCTGGATGGCTTGTATCCCAGGTTGTTATAGGAAGTGGGGGGTTAAAATAACGGAAGGGCTTGCCATAATGTTCCAATCTTCTTGAAATATGGGGGAGGTGCCCGAGGATTGGAGAGTGGCAAATATGACCTTCTTATTCACGAAAGGGTATCAGGACAGTCCTAGCAACTACAGGCCAGTTAGTTTAACATCGGTGGTGGGTAAGGTTTTAGAAACAATAATCAGGGGAAAAAATCACAGACACTTGGAGAGGTTTGAGTTAATTAAGGATAGCCAGCACAGATTTATAAAAGGCAGGTCATGCTTGACTAATCTAATTGATTTTTTTGATGAAGTAACGGAGAAGTGATGAAGGGAATGTAGTGGATGTTGTCTATTTGGATTTTAAGAAAGCATTTGATAAAGTATCACATAAGAGGTTGGTTAACAAAATTGACCCTCATGAGTGGGAGGACTGAGTGCGACAAGGAATGAATGCTAACTTGGGAATTCAGTGCTGACTCCAGTAGTTGATGAGTGTTCAAAAGCATTAATTAGGTGAGCAGGTAGGTGATTAGTTGATGAGTTTATGATTTTATCCCTCTAAATGGGGGCAGTAGTTTAAACTGGTACTGGGGAGATGTAAGTATTGCATTACATAACTATTTAAAGTGTTTAATATAACTGTAGATAACAGTTGAGTGATATTTCTATACATGAAACCTAATTAGTTAAATAAAATACAATAAGGATGGCAGGGCAGGTGATGTGTTGCAGCTGTAACATGTGGCAGCTGGTGGACACCCATGTGATCCACAGCAACCACATCTGCAGTAAGTCCCTGCAGCTCAAGGAACTTCGGCTCAGTGTGAATGAGCTGGAATCCGAGCATCAGACATTGTGATGCATCAGGGAGGGGGAAAGCTACGTGGACACTTTGTTCCAGGAGGCAGTCACCATCAGCCACCCCCCCTCCCCCCACCCTTAGGCTAGGTACTTCTGATTTGGTCCATGGTCAGGGACAGGAGGGTGTGACTGCGAGTGAGGCAGGTATGAGGAGTCAGAAGGGAGAAATGGAGGAACTTCAGCTCCTGCAATTGTATAACAGGTTGGAAGTGCTTGTAGCTTGTGTGAACAAGAGCAGGAACTGCAGGGTGGATGAGCAAACTGACCACGGGACCAAGGTGCCATTCAAGTGGGGGGGGGTGGGGTAAAAATAACTGTATTTGTAGTAGGGGACAGTATAGTTTGGGGGGGATAGATACTGTTTTCTGCAGCTGAGAGTGTGAGTCCCAAAGGCTATGTTGCTTTCATCCAGGAATTTTAACAGAAGATCCAACCCTTCATCAGTATCCAGCTGGTGAGCATCCAGTTCACAAAACACTTTACTTCTGATTTTAATTTTGGTAGGAAGTGACAACACTGTGGCCATATCTTGTTTCCTCTTTAGTAGAGACGTAACCCGTGTCCGCATACCCACTTTATTCTTCCACTGGTCATATGGTTCAGACTCAGAACATCGGAGGGTGATCATATCCTGACAATTTACACTTGCTTTCTGCTGTATTTTCCACAAAAGCCCATGAGATTTTAGTTTTCTACATAAAAAAAAATCCTAGTTTCCAACCTTCAGCTTTAGGCAATCATCCTCTGCTTCCATGTTAAACTCCAGGAAGCTTGTTATGGAAGGATAATGTTGGAGCCTATCTTTACTCAGTTTCACATTTATTGTACAGAGTAAAAGGATTACAAACATGTAGCTCCTCACTCAAACCCTTCACCAGTCTCACTAAGTGTCTGCTTATAATTGCTCAAGTCAGACCCAAATTAACACCCTCCACCTGCATATAATCAAACAATTGAAATACAATTAACTGATTAACATGGCAGAGGAGGTGTCAAACTCCGGGGTTACACAAAGAACCTGGGTTCAGTGTCAGAAACGTGTTAATGACCTGCTCAGATCAGCAAGGGTAAGTGATGCGTCCGAAGCTTTGCAAATAGTATCTTGTGGGGTCCGTAAAACTATATGCCTGTCAGTGGCCATCCATGCCAGGCGGTTGGATCAACCTTGGTGCCAGATAGTACTTGTGTCCAGATAATGTGCAAGTCTGGCATCTGGTACCACTTGGATCCCATGTGTGACTGACAGGCCAGAATGAGTGATGGGGATGCATGTAGACAAGGGGTGTTAGTCGTTGCTTGACAAACCATTAACTCAGCGATTGCCTGTGCAGGTCAAGCAGACCCACAATGAACGTGAGCGCAATAAGACACGGGAAGGTGTGCCTGTCTTGAAATTCCTGCTCCCAGTAGAGGAAGAGGCGGTACAGATTGCCAGAGAGGAGGGAGGATGAACCATCGTGGACAGTGAGGCTGGATCGTCTAGGCGTAAGGATGAAGTGCCAACCTTAATATTGAAACCATATGGGCACATAGGAGGATCGGGCGAAACAGTGATGAGCTCATGCTGTGATGATGCTTCATGTGTTTTTGTTTGTTCTACACTGCAGGTGCCCACAATTTCAGAATGGCACGCTATCAAATTGTTGACCCTGCCTCTGGCGACAATGATGCCAATGCCCCAGAGGGTGCACCATCACCTACCTCTTCTGCATCCTCCACCAGTGCAGTTACATCACATGGCTCGCATGTAGAATCAGGGTCACAATCTGGTGGGCAAGACACAGACATGTCCCAGCAGCTGTGTGAGCATGTTTCAGCCGGGTCCCTGACATTTGGAGGTCTGCTGGGGACCAGGCCCTTGCTGAGCCCCACGATGATGATGGTCATCTGGTCAAGGCCACAGAAGTCTTCTGGAAATGCAACGAACACATGAGGAACATATGCTGGAGATGCCAGAGGTTTGTGCAGGCGATGGAAAAGTCCATGCAAGCCATGACGTCGGCCATGTCCCAGGCATATGAGTATATATCTTCCTCCATGGAGAGGGTGTCGAATGCCATCGAGAGCCAGGTTGAGCATTCGAACCTTATGCACTCTGATCTGCATTCCATCGCTGTAGCCATGGGCTCTGTGCCGCAGTGGCTTAGTGAGAGGGGGGATGGGCATTGGACCTCCCTCTGGGTGCCCGTACCCTTCAGGGAGACAGGAAGATGCCATTGGGCACCCAAATGGAGGAGGAGTGCATGCTAGCTGCTCCAGGGCCTTCCTCTCAGGACACTCCCAGGGTAAGTGGTGCCTCCTTCCCCCCACCCCCCCTCCCCGACATTGACCCCCTTACCCCCAGCAGGTGAGCCCAAGGGGAATGCTCCTGCTCCTCAGTAGGATGGAACCCTCAAAGCCCCATACCTCCAGAGGAAGCCCTGTATGATCGTCCAGAGCAATGGGGCACTGCAATGAGCAGATTGCCTTCACCTCAGCTGCTGATGTTGGGGTTGCACCAATGCACCACAAGATAGTGGTAGGAAGAGAAAAATTAAAGAATTATGAGCAGGAAGGTGGAATGGGTGGTCAAATTAACATTATAAGATATGTAAATATTTTTCAATACATTTATTTGCTTTATTATTTAATACTTTCTTGTCATTCATTAAAAGTTGCCAATTTATAAAGCTAAATGTAATGGCAGGCCGCATGGCTGGCACGTTTTGATGTTAACAAAGGAGTGATGGACATGGACATTCTTGTTTAAAATTTGAGTTTGGTGCGTTCAGTCTTCACTGATTGCTAGTTGGAGTTTGTAGTTTTGTAATCGTCAGTCGTTGCGATATGCCTTCATATGTAGGGTCAGCAGGCCATTCCTTCTATGTCTTGCAAAGGAGTTTGTTCAAGTTCAGTCAAACTCAGAGATGTTGGATGGTGCAGCTGAACTCAAAGTGATATTATGGTGTAGCTGGTTCTGATTGAGTCATGGCTGGATGGTGGGCATATGTCAAGTATGACACAGATTTTTTTATTACTCTAGATTCAACAGCCAGTATGTTCAACAAAATTCCACTCCCTGTGGAATTGTAGATGGCAGAGGACATCTGCTTTTAGATTGGAGCACTGCTCAGGCTGGCAGGGTTAGGTCAACGTCCCATGTAGGCAATGTAGTTCTGCTGTTGAAACTATAATCATTTCAGTGCCTCACTCTTGGCTGAAACGTCTAAACATAAGATTGTCTTAAATGTTCCATGCATGTCTCTCCATGGTCCTGGCTTCCATTAAAGGCTCATTCACATTAATGACCTCCTCCTCAGGCTGATCCAAATCATCCTCATCGGAGGAGGCGTGGTGCTCCTCTTGTTCCTCCTACTGCAAAATATGTCTGCGTTGCATTGCCTGGTTGTGCAGTGCACAGCAAACTACAACTATTCGTGAGACCCTCTGTGGTGTGTACTGCAGAGCCCCTCCTCTGGTCAAGAAAGCAGAAGCGCATTTTCAGTAAACCAATGATGTGTTCAGTGATGACTCTGGTGGAGGCATGAGTTGCTTTGTATCGTTCTTCAGCTGTACTTTGGTGATGCCTCACTGTTGTCATCAACCATGAGAGTCACCCTTGTCACCGAGGATCCAGCCGTCAACTTGGGCTGGTGATTCAAAATTTTAAAATTCCCGGTAATTGTGAGTTGTGCAAAATGTATGCGTTGTGAAAGTTCCCTGGGAAACGACCCGCGTTATTTTTTACCTGTGGTCGCAAACCAATTGAATGTTCAAAGAGTGAAAGTCTTTGTGATTCACAAATGGAGTGGGCTGGTCGCAGGGGTCTTGACTGGCTACATGAGTGCAGTCGATCATCCCTTGCACTCTCAGGAAATGAGCAAAAGCCAGTTACCTTGCTGCCTGGCGGTCCTCGTCTACTGGGAAATAGATGAAATCATTGGCACGATGGAATAGGGCACTGGTCACCTCTTTTATGCACCAGTGAGTGGCAGCCTGTGAGATGCCACATATGTTGCCTGTTGAGACCTGGAAAGCACCGATAGTAAAAAAACTGAGTGCTACAGTCACCTGGAGGGCAACTGGCATGCAGTTCCCATCAACACCATGGGGTTGCAGGTCCTGCTGAATGATCCCACAGATTTCAGCGACCATTTCATGTAGCATTCTCATACATCTCTGGTATTGCCTCTCCGACATCTGAAGGTAGTTTGTCTTTGTCATGAGGGTGCACTGACACCTGTCTTCTATGATACCTTCCCTAGAGGGCATCATTCTGAGCAGCCTCCACCTCATGTACTGTCTGCTGCTGGCGTTGCAGCATCAGCCGCTGAGCAGCAAGAGCCCTCCTCAGTCGCATCCTCTGCCCTTGGTCCCAAGGTCCCTGGGTAGCAATAATATTGGGTGTATGAGACCCATGTCATTGCAGCTTTAATACTGTTTGCATTAAACTTAAACCTTGTTTGACCACAATGCTCAACCAGTAAACTCATGAACAGATAGATTGTATGAGCCTCCCATTCTGCACAACTGCAACTACACCCACACAACACTGGCCTCCTCCCACTTCAATCTGCAATCCTGGCATACCTACATGATTTATCATCTCAGTTTGAAAAATGGAACATATCAGATTCTAGGCAAGATTCTCCATCTTCCACCTTCCTCCTGCCACCTTCCAGCCTGCAACAATCACCATTGAACCACCCAACATTACCTTGAACCTTCCCTCTGTTGCCCTTGAACTGCCCCACATTACTATGGACCGTGTCATTATCAACACATACATGCCATCTCTCCCCCATGTGCCTGCACCCATCACCATCGATATGCCCACTCTCACCCTAGATCCTCCAATTCTCCAACTTAATGTAGTCGTCCAATCCCGTGCCCTGCCCTACGATTCCTTCTTTTTTAAAAATTCTTTCATGAGATGTGGGCGTCACAGGCCAGGCCAGCATTTATTGCCCATCTCTAATTGCCCTTGAACTGAGTGGCTTGCTAGGCCATTTCAAGGGCATGTAAGAGTCAACCACATTGCTGTGGGTCTGGAGTCACATGTAGGCCAGACCAGGTAAAGGACATTAGTGAACCAGATGGGTTTTTACAACAATCGACAATGGTTTCATGGCCATCATTAGACTAGCTTTAAATTCCAGATTTTAAAAATTAATTTAATTCAAATTCCACCTTCTGCTGTGGTGGGATTCGAACCCATGTCCCCAGAGCAATACCTGGGTCTCTGGGTTACTAGTCCAGTGACAATATTAGTACGCCACCGCCTCCCCTAAATACCCTTTCTAATACCCAACCATGACTCTGGACCTGCCCTCCCAACCTCATCACACTGCCCTCTGTGACTGTGACCATTCCCTCCACCAGCCAGTGCCTTGAGTTTGCCACACAGGACCCAACATTGACAGTACTGACCCCTCCCTTTAGGCCTATCATGCACCTCACCCACATTACCTGCTCCAACCACAACCATCAGACCCCCGCCCGCCAACACCACCATCACCACCAACTCCACACCCAGAACGCTAGGCCATTCCCTCCTCTGCACTTCCAGTCACTAAAACCCCACCCTCTGTCCTCCTTGGCTTCCCTCCTCCACACCTCTAGGCACACGAAACCATACCCTTTCAAACTCCTCTCCCCCCTCCCCCGCAAAAGAATCGCCCTTTCTGGTCCCAATCCTGGAGCCAAACATCCAATCCAATGTTGCCTTTCCTTGTGCCATAGAGTTCCAGAAAAACAAAACCATTGACCTCAGACACAACTGCACAAAGCCGACCAGTGCACGCCACCTTTAAACGAACGTGAACCGGGTACCACGAGATTCCCTTGCACCACTGGCTTAATCTGGCAGGTAGGACTTAATTTCAAATAATTATAAGGCAATGAGTATTCATGGTATGCAAATGTATGGAAAGTTGGACCCCGCCACATGACGGCATGAGACCCGATTCGCCGCAAACATGCTTCTGACTTAATCTCTAAAATTGAACCCGCCGTCGGGAAATCGAAATATCACCTCCCGCCTAATTAAGTCACTCCACCTGCCACAATCTCTGCTCTTGCAGCCACCATAATATTCCCCCTTACATTTCCGAGTTTTGTGTGTTCTGCAAACTTTGAAATTGTATCCTGTATACCCAAGTCCAGGTCATTAATATATATTAAAAACAGCAGTGGTCCCAACACCAACCCCTTGGGGACGATACTGCATACTTCCCTCCAATCTGAAAAACACCCATTCGCCACTACTCTCTGCTCTCTGTCCTTTAGCGAAGTTTGTATACAGTAGCCACTGTCCCTTTGGGCTTCAATTTTGCTGACAAGTGTGGAGCTGTTACCTGGCATCTTGGCTCAAGTGGCATGTTTGTACTTTCATTGGACTATTTCAAAGAAGCTTCAAGTAAAGCACCAACATATCACTAAATTATCCATAGGAATCAATTCTTCAGCTTCAGTGGTTTTGTATGTACCTGTGAAATAATTCAATCCACCTGATCCTGAGGCTTCAGTTCCCAGCCACCACATACTTCTGGTACACGTTTTGACCTCAAAGCATTTGTTATCAAACTTTTACATATGAATTGACTATGCATTATAATCCTTATGTCCATCAAGCAGTTAGCAACCCTATTTTGTCCATTTTCTATAAGTTATCACAAAATAAAGTGTGTTACAGTGAACCAAACCTGCATGGCTTGTTTCATAACACAGATGTAACCCTTAAATTACCAACAGTTCCTAGGAAATTTCTGACACTCAGGTTGGAGATTTTTAAGAATTTTCATTTTTGAAAAAGATACTGAAGCAAACTAACATTAGAGTTGCAAGATGATTACAAATTAGGATTAACAATGTTAATGCAGCATATCACAACATAAATTAAAATTATTCCAAAGTAAAAATGCTGAGCATTTTACTTCTGCTTGCCCATCATTCTTTTTCCTATGATTTATTTTCTCCTCACTGTCTTCTTTCAGACCTTCAATGATAACTGTAAAATCAAATGTGCTTTCCTCTGTTCTCCTGTCAAGTGCTATTTTGTGCTTCGAGCAGAGCCATGGAAAATTGATATTGTGAAGAATTTAAGAAACAATTAGATGTCAATAGATAAGAAAGGATTGAGTGATAAGGTGAGCTATCAAAAAAGGGCTAGGACTATAAGGTTTAATGCTATTTTATCCTTCCTAAATTTCATAATTTTGAAAATATGTAGGGGAATGATTCCAACAGTTATGCTGGGATTGTGTCTTGAGCGGAACTCTGCCACTGACCCCAGCAAAGTTAATGGGAGCAGTGATGGAGCCTACAGCCGTGGGCTTGTGTTAGTGTAGGAGCATATCTGAGTCATTAGTGCGCTCATGGCAAAATCCAGACCTTTGCAACTTGATTGCAAAGGATTTGACCATTTTGCTAAACGAGCTGGCCCAATAATCAGTCACAAATGATTAAAATATTTCATTCTTTATGTTTACTTAGGACCAATACTTCATTCATTTATTTTTATGCAAAGTTAAGAATGTTGTGATTTTACTGTGTTTCATTTCTTTCATTGCCAACTGCCATTATTTATGAAAACTCAACAGCAGAAATAGTATTTCATTCTTGTTCGTTTACTTACTTTCTCTGTTGTTTTGAGTTCAGTATAGTTGGTACAACCAATGCTGATTATTTCTACAGAATGTATGTTCTCATATCTTTGTTTACTGTGTCTTACAGAAATCATAAAACTTTGCATAATAATAAGTCATGTGAAACCCTTCAGAGATCATTTCGTTTTGAGGGTTGTGATTTCTTTCACTATCTTTAAATGAGACTCAATTGAGGAATCTTGGATCTCAGCACAGATTGTTTATTCTTTGGCAGCACTGCACTTTACTTCCTTTCTGTTCTGCATTGAAATAAAATTAATTTCTAATTTTTTTTCTTTGTTCATGGGATGTAGGCTTCACTGGCAAGGCCAGCATTTATTGCTGATCCCTAATTGTCCTTGAGACGGGTGGTGGTGAGCCGCCTTCTTGAACCACTGCAATCCATGTGATGTAGGTAAATCCGCAGTGCTGTTAGGGAAGGAGTTTCAGGATTTTGACCCAGTGACAATGAAGGAATGACTATATATTTCCAAGGCAGGATGATGTGTGACTTGGAGGGGAACTTGCAGGTGGTGGTGTTCACGGGCATCTGCTGCCCTTGGCCTTCTAGGTGGTAGAGGTCATGGCTTTGTAAGGGGCCTTGAAGGAGGTTTGATGAGTTGCTGCAGTGCATCTTGTAGACGGTATACACTGCCGCCACTGAGCACCGGTGGTGGAGGGAGTGAAAGTTTAAGGTGGTAGATGTGGTGCCAATCAAGCGGGCTGCTTGGTCCTGGATGGTGTCGAGCTTCTTGAGTGTTGTTGGAGCTGCACCCATCCAGGCAAGAGGAGAGTATTCCATCACCCTCCTGACTTGTGCCTTGTAGATGGTGGACAGGCTTTGGGGCGACAGGAGGCGAGTTACTGAGTGAAGAATTCCCAGCCTCTGACCTGCTCTTGTAGCCACAGTATTTATGTGGCTAGTCCAGTTAAATTTCTGGTTTATGGTAGCCCCTAGGATGTTGATTGTGGGGATTTAGCAATGTTATTGCTGTCAAATGTCAAGGGGAGATGGTTAGATTCTCTCTTGTTGGAGATGGTCATTGCCTGGCACTTGTGTGGCGCGAATGTTACTTGCCACTTATCAGCCCAAGCCTGAATGTTGTCCAGGTTTATCCATTTTATCCATGGATCAGGTGAGTTCCAGTGAAGTGAGCGAAGTTTGGAATAAATGATCATTGTGGAAGAAGTGTGGTGGATCTAAAAACTCAATATCTTGTACAGAACATATTTCAACTTATTCAGAGGCACCTTGGGAGTATTAAAAGGGATCTGAAGGAGTTAGAGATCATCCACATGTTCTATTCTTGCAGTAATCCTATATCTACTGAGGTGATGGCCTCAATGTTAACCTCTCCTGATGAGCAAAGATTCAGGTGGGGAGTTAAAATCCAGAAATGGCAATTCCCACCGTCAACCTGTTCTCAATAGCCACAATTTTACAGCAGCGAGCATCAGGATGCACAAGTCCTGCTGTAGAGAGGTTGAAGACTTATTAATATATGTAAATCAGGGTCCAACAATGTAATTAAGATCTTGATGTAATTTTAACAACTAAAGCATGGGGCTCATGCAGGTCGTCAAGATCATGAGAGAACCTGGGGGATTGAGTGCTGACTGATCAGTATGCTGGAAGTAAATGAGTCATCACAGAATCACAGAATCGTTACAATGTAGAAGGAGGCCATTCGGCCCATCGTGTTGAACTGGCTCTTTGAAAGAGCAATTCACTTAGTTCTGTTGCCCCGCCTACTCCCCATAACCCTGCACATTCTTCCTTTTCATCTAACAGTCTAATTCCCTTTTGAATGCTTCAATTGAACCTGCCTCCACCACACTCTCAGGCAGCGCATCCAGACCTTAACCACTCGCTGCGTGAAAAAGTTTTTCCTCATGTCACTTTTGCTTCTCTTACCAAATACTTTAAATCTGTGCTCTCTCATTCTCGAACCTTTCACAAGTGGGAACAGTCTCTCTCTATCTACTCTGTCCAGACCCCTGATGATTTTGAATACCTCTATCAAATCACCTTTCAGCCTTCTCCTCTCCAAGGAAAACAGTCCTAACTTCTCCAATCTATCTTCATAACTGAAATTCCTCATCCCTGGAACCATTCCCATGAAGCTTTTCTGTACTTCTGTACTATCTTTTCTGTCATGATCTGAATAAAGCTGCAACACGCACAGGTGCTCTTTCACTTCATTAAGGGCTATGATCCTGTACCATTGTTTGACTTTGGTTGTATTTTTGAGAGTCTTTTGAAAAAAAATACAAGAAACAGATTATGAATACTGATTTAGCTGCAATCTGTTGGATGATGAGGAGGAAGAGGGGAAGCAGTAGGAAGGGTGTGATGAAGTAGGAACTGCAGGAGGGCCACAGAGAGGCAGTAACAGAGAGGACTTTCACAAAAGGCCTTAACCCACCTCACAGGGTCTACAGAGGCTCAGCTTCTTTGACCTTTCCAAGGATCAGTGTTTCAAAAGACTCAGATTGCCAAGGCAGATAATTGTGGACCTCTGTCGCCTCCTGGACGAAGACCTGCTGCCTGCTGGACCACTGCCCTCAACTTTAACACCGCTGGTTTCTTTCAGCCATTCACAAGGAGACATATCGAGGGTGTTGCTGTCAGTCATCCAGTAGGTGACCAATGCGTTATTGTGAGGGTGAACTGATATATCTCGTTTCCACTGATTACAAGTCAGACAGAGAAAGCATTGGGGTTTGCATGTCTTGATAGCTTCCCACAAGTACACGGCTCCATAGACTGCACACATATACCCATCAAGGTACCCCTGTTCAGCCAGGAGCCCTTATTAACTGCAAAGGTTTCCACTCCATCAATGTTGAACTCATGCACCATCACAAAACAAGTTCAATACAGGAAAATGCCTGATATCCAGGGAGCTTCCCCGATGCCTTTGTCTTAAGGCAATCTAATACTCCCCTCATGTTTCGCTCTGGCATCAGTGTTACTGTATTGCTGCTTGGGGACAACGGATACCTCTTTCTACCATGGTTCAAGACACCACTCCACAGCAGCCATGTCATCCCAAGGTGCATCATAGAACAGGTCATTGGGATACTGAAGTTAAAGTTTGGGTGCCTTGACAGGTCTGGAGACATTTGCAACATTCACCAGCCAGTATCTCCAGATAATTGTGACATGCTGCGCCCTCCATATCATCGTTCAATAAAGGGAACTGGAGGTGCAGAAGCAAGGGGGCCTGCAGGACTCCTCATCTGAGGAGGAAGAGGATGGCGAGGAGGAAGATGGAGGACCTAATGCACAACATGGGGATTATCTTGCAGCCCAAGATGCAAGGGATGGTCTCATAGATCGCCATTCTTACGTCACCAGACCCCTTGCACTAACAGTCTTGCAACATACACTCTATTGGTTTAGAATAATGTAACCTGATGAGAAAAGCAGTGGTCTTAACACTGACCATTGGGGAACATCACTATATACCTTCCTCCAGTCTGAAAAACAACCGTTCACCACGACCCCCTGTTTGTTGTCACGCAGCCAACATAGTGTCCAGGCTGCCACTGTCCCTTTTATTCCATGGGCTTTGAATTTGCTGACAAACCTGTTATGTGACACTTTACCAAATGTTTTTTGGAACTCCATGTGCACCACATCAACTTCATTACCCTCATCAACCTTCTCTGTTACCTCATCAAAAAATTCAATCAAATTGGTTAAACATGATTTGCCTTTAACAAATCCATGCCGGCTTTCCTTACTTAGTCCACATTTGTCCAAGTGACTGTTAATTTTGTCTGAGATTATTGTCTTTAAAATCTTTCCCACCACTGAGGTTAAAAAGACTGGCCTGTAGTTGCTGGACTTATCCTTACACCCTTTTTTGAACAAGGGTATAACATTTGCAATTCTTGACAAATCAGTGAAGTATAAGTCTGATCTCATAATGTTGGACCTGTATAGTGTTCAGGTCAGACATGACGATGACAACAACAGCAAAAACTTGCATTTATTTATGGCCTGTAACTACTAAAAGATCAGAAGGCACTTCACAGGATTTTTACCAATCAATGTTTGACACCAAGTAACATAAAATATTTGGACAGATGACCAATAGCTTGGTTAAAGGAGAGGTATAGGTCGTGAATTCCAGAGTTTAAGGCCTTGGTAGCTGAAGGTATGCAGCAGCCAAGAGGCATAAATTGGAGGAGCGCAGAGATCTCAGAAGATTGTAGGGCTGGAGGAGGTTACAGAGCCAGGGAGAGGCGAGACAATGGAGGGATTTAAAAACAAGGATGAGAATTTTAAGATCAAGGTTGGACCATGTAGCTTGGTAAGCACATGAGTGATAGGTGAACAGACATGGTGAGAGTTAGGATAAGGGCAACAGAGTTTTGGATGAGCTCAAATTTCTGGAGGGTACAAGGTGGGAGGCCAGCCAGGAGGTTATTGGAATAGTCAGGTCCAGAGGTAACAAAGACATAATGGTGATTTTAGCACAGCAGATAAATTGAGGTAGGGATGGAGATGGGCAATGTTATAGAGGTGGGTCTTGATAAAGGAGGGAATATGGGATCTGAAGCTCGACTCAGGGTCAAATAGAATGCCAAGTTCGTGAATGACCCTGTTCAGCCTCAGAGAGAGGGACAGAGTCGGTGGCTAGTGAATAGCGTTTGGAGTAGAGACCGAAGACCGTGGCTTTGGTCTTCCCAATACTTAATTGGAGGAAAATACTGCTCATCCAGTATTCTCATCCAAGAGTGGCTAAACAGGTTAGGCCTTTATTCATTGGAGTTTAGAAGAATGAGAGGTGATCTTACAGAAACATAGAAGATTTTAAGGAGGCTTAACAGGGTAGATGCTGAGAAGATATTTCCACTAGTGGGGGAATCTCAAACTAGGGGACATAATTACAGAATGAGGGGGCACACATTTAAAACTGAGATGCAAAGGAATTTCTTCTCTCAGAGGGTGGTGAATCTCTGGAATTCTCTGCCTCAGAGAGTTGTGGAGACTAGGTCACGAAATGTATTTAAGAAGGAGGTAGATAGATTTTTGAAATCTCGGGGAGTCGAGAGTTAGGTGGAGCAGGCCCGAAAGAGGAGTTGAGGCCTGGGACAGATCAGCCATGATCTTATTGAATGGCGGGGCAGGCTTGAGGGACGGAATGGCCTACTGCTGCTCCTATTTCTTATGTTCTTATGGATGTCAGACAAGCAGCGTGACAAATCGGATGCAGTGGAGAGGTTGAGGGAGGTGATGGTGAAGTAAAACTGGGTGTCATCATGTGGATGTAATATTGTGTTTTTAGATGATGTCGCCTATGGGCAGCATGTAAACGATAACTGGGAGGGGGCGATGATCGCAGATTTGAAGGAGAGAAAATCAGTACTTGATGAGAGGGAACCATTAACAACAGCAGTTTACATGAGGGACAGGAAGAGAAGTTGGGTGATCAGTTTGATGGGATTTGGGTTGAGAGAACAGGAGGCAGGTCTTAATGGACAAGGTGAGCTTGGATAGGGCATAAGGATCTTGACATGACCTGTAAGAGTGCAGAGAGTCTGTGAGGAAGGTTAGACAGTTGACAGGGCAAAGTTGCAGCCAGTATGATGGGTTGAAGTGTGTCTATTTTAACGCAAGAAGTGTCAGGAATAAGGGTGATGAACTTAGAGCATGGATCAGTACTTGGAGCTACGATGTTGTGGCCATTACGGAGACGTGGATATCACAGGGGCAGGAATGGATGTTGGATGTTCCGGGGTTTAGATGTTTCAAAAGGAATAGGGAGGGAGGTAAAAGAGGTGGGGGAGTGGCATTGCTAATCAAGGATAGTATCACAGCTGTAGAAAGGGAGGTTGTCGAGTAGGGTTTGTCTACTGAGTCATTATGGGTGGAAGTCAGAAACAGGAAAGGAGCAGTCACTTTATTGGGAGTTTTCTATAGACCCCCCAATAGCAACAGAGACACGGAGGAACAGATTGGGAGGCAGATTTTGGAAAGGTGCAGAAGTAACAGGGTTGTTGTCATGGGTGACTTCAACTTCCCTAATATTGATTGGAACCTCCTTAGTGCAAATAGTTTGGATGGAGCAGATTTTGTCAGGTGTGTCCAGGAAGGTTTCTTGACTCAATATGTAGATAGGCCGACTAGAGGGGAGGCTATGTTGGATTTGGTGCTTGGCAACGAACCAGGCCAGGTGGCAGATCTCTCGGTGGAAGAGCATTTCGGTGATAGTGATCACAACTCCATGACCTTTCCGATAGTCATGGAGAGGGACAGGAGCAGATGGGATGGGAAAATATTTAATTGGGGGAGGGGGAATTACAATGCTATTAGGCAGGAACTGAGGAGCTTAAATTGGGAACAGATGTTCTCAGGGAAATGCATGGCAGAAATGTGGAGGTTGTTTAGGGAGCACTTGCTGCGACTGCTGGTTAGGTTTGTCCCGATGAGGCAAGGAAGGGATGGTAGGGTGAAGGAACCTTGGATGACAAGAGATGTGGAACAGCTAGTCAAGAGGAAGAAGGAAGCTTACTTAAGGTTGAGGAAGCAAGGATCAGACAGGGCTCTAGAGGGTTACAAGGTCACCAGGAAGGAACTGAAGAATGGACTTAGGAGAGCTAGAAGGGGACATGAAAAAGTCTTGGCGGGTAGGATTAAGGAAAATCCCAAGGCATTCTACACTTATGTGAGGAACAAGAGGATGGCCAGAGTGAGGGTAGGGCCGATCAGGGATAGTGGAGGGAACTTGTGCCTGGAGTCGGAGGAGGTCGGGGAGGTCCTTAATGAATACTTTGCTTCAGTA
Source organism: Heterodontus francisci (assembly GCF_036365525.1). Taxonomy (NCBI): domain Eukaryota; kingdom Metazoa; phylum Chordata; class Chondrichthyes; order Heterodontiformes; family Heterodontidae; genus Heterodontus; species Heterodontus francisci. The sequence goes on along the minus strand of NC_090375.1, from coordinate 161,185,892 downwards.
TTCACTAGTGAGAGGGACCTTGTCGTTTGTGAGGACAACGTGAAACAGGCTGATATGCTCGAACAGGTTGATGTTAGGAAGGAGGATGTGCTGGAAATTTTGAAAGACATGAGGATAGATAAGTCCCCGGGGCCATACAGGATATACCCAAGGTTATTACGGGAAGCGAGGGAAGAGATTGCCGCGCCTTTGGCGATGATCTTTGCGTCCTCACTGTCCACTGGAGTAGTACCAGATGGTTGGAGGGTGGAAAATGTTATTCCCTTGTTCAAGAAAGGGAATAGGGATAACCCTGGGAATTACAGACCAGTCAGTCTTACGTTGGTGGTGGGCAAATTATTGGAGAGGATTCTGAGAGACAGCATTTATGATTATTTGGAAAGGCATAGTTTGATTAGAGATAGTCAGCATGGCTTTGTGAGGGGCAGGTCATGTCTCACAAGCCTTATTGAATTCTTTGAGGATGTGACAAAACACATTGATGATGGAAGAGCAGTGGATGTGGTGTATATGGATTTTAGCAAGGCGTTTGATAAGGTTCCCCATGGTAGGCTCATTCAGAAAGTAAGGAGGCATGGGATACAGGGAAATTTGGCTCCCTGGATACAGAATTGGCTGGCCCGTAGAAGACAGAGGGTGGTAGTAGATGGAAAGTATTCAGCCTGGAGCTCGGTGACCAGTGGTGTTCCGCAGGGATTTGTTCTGGGACCTCTGCTCTTTGTGATTTTTATAAATAACTTGGATGAGGAACTGGAAGGCTGGGTTAGTAAGTTTGCCGATGACACAAAGGTTGCTGGAGTTGTGGATAGTGTGGAGGGCTGTTGTCGGTTGCGACGGGACATTGGCAGGATGCAGAGCTGGGCTGAGAAGTGGCAGATGGAGTTCAACCTGGAAAAGTGTGAAGTGATTCATTTTGGAAGGTCGAATTTGAATGCAGAATGCAGGCTTAAAGACAGGATTCTTGGTAGTGTGGAGGAACAGAGGGATCTTGGGGTCCACGTCCATAGATCCCTCAAAGTTGCCACCCAAGTTGATAGGGTTGTTAAGAAGGCGTATGGTGTGTTGGCTTTCATTAACAGGGGGATTGAGTTTAAGAGCCGCGAGGTTAGGCTGCAGCTCTATAAGGCCCTGGTTAGACCACACTTGGAATATTGAGTTCAGTTCTGGTCGCCTCATTATAGGAAGGATGTGGAAGCTTTAGAGAGGGTGCAGAGGAGATTTACCAGGATGCTGCCTGGACTGGAGGGCATGTCTTATGAAGAAAGGTTGAGGGAGCTAGGGCTTTTCTCATTGGAGCGAAGAAGGATGAGAGGTGACTTGATAGAAGGGTACAAGATGATGAGAGGCATGGATAGAGTGGATAGCCAGACACTTTTTCCCAGGGCGGAAAGGGCTATCACCAGGGGGCATAATTTTAAGGTGATTGGAGGAAGATTTAGGGGAGATGTCAGAGGTAGGTTCTTTACACAGAGAGTGGTGGGTGCGTGGAATGCACTGCCAGCGGTGGTAGTAGAAGCAGATACATTAGGGACATTTAAGCGACTCTTGGATAGGTACATGGATGATAGTAGATTGAAGGGTATGTAGGTAGTTTGATCTTAGAGTAGGTTAAAGGGTCGGCACACCATCGTGGGCCGAAGGGCCTGTACTGTGCTGTACTGTTCTATGTTCTATGTTCTAAGTACAATTCTGAAGACTGTCATAATAATGACACAAATAACATATCCTTTAAGTGTACTTTTTGATGGCCTTACATATGCTACCTGTAGAGATGCTCAAGTCTGTATTGTAATATCATTGGATGTGCTCAATGTTGTGAACTTGTAATGCTGAGTTCTTTGTGAACTCAGTAAAAAATGGCAAACAAAAGCAAAATACTGCAGATGCTGGATATTCAAAATAAAAACAGAAAATGCTGGAAATACTGAGTAGGTCTGGCAGCATCTGTGGAGAAACAGAGTTAATGTTTCATGTTTGTGACCATTCATCAGAATTGAGAAGAATTGGACATATAGAATCATAGAAATCACAGAATGGTTACAGCACAGAAAGAGGCCATTTGGCCCATTCTGTCCATTCCGGCTCTCTGCAAAAGCAACTCACCTGGTCCCACTCCCTCGCTTATTCCCCATAGCCCTGTAATTTTTTCTCATCAGATAATTGTCCAATCTTCTTTTGGTTGAACCTGCCTCCACCACACTCTCAGGCAGTACATTCCAGATCCTAAACACTCACTGCGTAAAAAAAAGGTTTTCCTCATGTTGCTGTTCCTTCATTTGCCAATCACCTTAAATCGGTGCTCTCTGTTCTCGATCCTTCTGCTGATGGGAACCGTTTCTCCCTGTTTACCCTGTCCAGACTCTTCATGATTTTGAACACCTCAATCAAATAACCTCTCAATCGTCTCTTCTCCAAGGAGAACAGCCCCAGTTTCTCAACTCTAGCCACATAACTAAAATTCCTCATCCTTGGAACCATTGTCATGAATCTTTTCTGCACCCTCGCTAATGCCTTCACATCCTTCCCAAAGAATGGTGCCCAGAATTGGACACAATACTCCAGTTGAGGCCAAACCAGTGTTTTATACAGGTTCATCATAACTTCTTTGATATTGTACTCTTTATCCCTACTTTTAAAGTCCAGGATCCTGTATGCTTTATTAACCGCTTTCTCAACCTGCCCTGCCACCTTCAATGATTTGTGCAGATATACCCGCAAGTCCTTCTGTTCTTACACCCACTTTAGAATTGTATCCTTTACTTTATATTCCGTCTCCTCATTCTTCCTACCAAAATGTATCACATCACATTTCTCTGCATTAAATTTCATATGCCACTTGTCTGCCTGTGTCCTCTTGAAGTCTATCAATATCCTCCTCACAGTTCATGATACTTCCAAGTTTTGTGTGAACAACAGATTTTGAAATTGTGCTCTGTACACCCAAGTCCAAGTCCAGGTCATTAATATATATCAGGAAAAGCAGGGATCCTAACTCTGATCCATGGGGATCCCCACTACATACCTTCCTCCAGTCTGAAAAACAACTGTTCACCATTACTGTCTGTTTCCTGTCACTTAGCCAATTTCGTATCCATGCCGCTACTATCCCTTTTATTTCATGGGCTCTAACTTTGCTGACAAGCCTGTTATGTGGCATACAAACATAGGAATTAGGAGCAGTAGGCCACTTGGCCCCTCAAGCCTGCTTCGCCATTCAACAAGATCATGGTTGATTTGATTGTAACCTCAACTCCATGTTCACACCTACCCCCGATAACCTTTCACCCCCTTGCTTATCAAGTATCTATCTACCTGTTCCTTAAAAATATTCAAAGACTCTGCTTCCACTGCCTTTTGAGGAAGAGAGTTCCAAAGACTCACAACCCTCTGAGAGAAAATATTTCTCCTCATCTCTGTCTTAAATGGGTGACCCCTTATTTTTAAACAGTGACCCCTTGTTCTAGATTTTCCCACAGGAGGATAAAAATCTAGCCTGTCCAACCTTTCCTCATAAGACAACCTGTCCATTCCAGGTATTAGTCTAGTAAACCTTCTCTGAACTGGATCCAACGCATTTACATACTTCCTTAAATAAGGAGACCAATACTGTGCACAGTACTCCAGATGTGGTCTCACCAATTCCCTGTATAACTGAAGCAAAGCCTCCCTACAGTTGTATCCACTTCCCCTCGCAATTAACGATACCATTCTATTAGCATTCCTAATTACTTGTTGTACTTGCATACTAGCCTTTTGTGATTCAAGCACTAGGACACCCAGATCCCTCTGCATCTCAGAGCTCTGCAATCTCACACCATTTAAATAGCATGCTTTTTTATCCTTCCTGCCAAAATGGACAATTTCACATTTTCCCACATTATACTCCATTTGTCAGAACTTTGCCCATTCACTTAACCTATGTACATCCCTTTGTAGCCTCCTTATGTCCTCTTCACAACTTACTTTCCTACCAATCTTTGTGTCATCAGCAAATTTAGCAACCATACCTTCAGTCCCTTCATCCAAGTTATTTACATAAATTGTAAAAAGTTGAGGCTCCAGCACTGATTCCTGTGGCACACCACTCTTTACATCTTGCCAACCAGAAAATGACCCATTTATGCCTACTCTCTGTTTCCTGTTATCTAGCCAATCTTCTATCCATGCCAATATATTGCCCACTGCACCTTGAGCTTTTATTTTCTGCAATAACCTTTGATGTGGCACCTTATCAAATGCCTTCTGGAAATCGAAGTACAATACATCCACCAGTTTCCCTTTATCCACAGCGCATGTTACGTCTTCAAAGAACTCCAATAAATTGGGTAAACATGATTTCCCTTTCACAAAACCATGTTGACTCTGCCTGATTACCTTGAATTTTTCTAAGTGCCCTACTATAACATCTTTAATAATAGCTTCGAACATTTTCCCTGTGACAGATGTTAAGCTAACTGGCCTGTGGTTTCCTGTTTTCTGTCTCCTTCCCTTTTTGAAAAAAGGAGTTATGTTTGCTATTTTACAGTCCAACGGGACCTTCCCTGAATCTAGGGAATTCTGGAAACTTAATCAAATGTCTTTTGGAAGTCCACGTACACCACATCAACTGCATTATGTTCATCAACTCTCTCTGTTACCTCATCAAAAAACTCAAGCGAGGTAATTAAACATGACTTGCCCTAAACAAGTCGATGCTGGCTTTCCTTAATTAATCCACATACCTTGAGAGCAAATTATAAAGGGGGGAGGGCAGGAAGAAGAACAAAAGGGAAGGTCTGAGATGGGTGGAGTGCAGGACGGATTACCGAACAAAAGATTTCATGTTGCAAAGCCAAAGGGAGTGGTAATTGGATAAGTAAAGAAACAAAAGATGTGTCGAGAGAAGGTGTGAATGGCAGGATAGCTGCCATCTGGATGCAAGCAAAAGGAAATAAGAAAGAAACCAAACCAGCCAAAAATAAACACAAAGCAAAATGGCGGCAGAGGTTATGATCTACAATGTTGGGCTCAATTTTGAGTTCAGAAGCTGTAAAGTGCCCATTCGACAGATGTGGTGCTGTTCCTCAGGCTTTATTTGAACATCACAGCAGGCCAAAAGCAGAAAGGTGAGAATGAAAGCAAGGTAGAGAATTAAAATGACAGGCGACTGGGAGCTCAGGGTCATGTTTGTGGACTGAAGGTGTTCTGCAAAGTAGTCACACAGTCAGCATTTAGTCTCCCTAACGTATTGGAGACTACATTGTGTGCAGCGAATGCAGCATACTAAATTGAGAGAAGTGCAAGCAAATCACTGTTTACTTGGAAGAAATGTTTGGAAATTTGGACGATGAGAAGGGAGGAGATAAAAGGGCAGGTGTTGCATCTCCTGCGCTTGCATGGAAAGGTGCCTCTGGAAAGAGAGGGGGTGTTGGGGTTGACGGAGGAGCGTATCAGGGTGTCACACATGGAATTGTCCCTTCATAATGCTGAAAAGGGAGGTATCAGGCTGGAGGTGGTGGATAGGGAGAGTACAGATCCATTGAGTACAGAGGCTGGTGGGGTGGAAGACAAGAATATGGGAAACCCTATTGTGATTCTGGGAGAGAGGGGAAGGGGTGAAAGCAGTTGTGCATGATATAGAATGGAAAAAATGGAAAACACTTGGTAAGAATGTAGTTGAGGCTGTGACCTGTGTAAACTGTATAATGGAGAAGCCTCATTCTGTACTAACAGGACCGCTGGAAGAGACAGTTGAGGACAGTGAGGAAGAATGTCTGTCTGAAGAAAATGATATAATTAGCAGAGGAGACTACGGACTTGAGGAAAACGTCTCAGCAGACTATGGCACAGAACATCTCAGTTGTGAAGAAACAGAATATTACTGCGGTAAAGGTGACTGGAGTGAATATATTTTACTATCGTTTTCGATGTTACTTCTGGTCCACTGGCTGTTATTGCATTGTTCTGGTCCCTAAATCCTCTATTATGAAAGGGTATTTGATATACATGTTATTCCTGGATTCAATATTACAGGGAGTGTTAGTCTATTTCTCTAGTTCTGTTTTTAGATAAGGAGTATATCAATGCACTGCTCCACTTTCTCCTGCCTGAAACCTGGCTTGACAAAGCTCCGTGCAGTGTTTCCACAGTGTGTTCTCTATTGAGAATGCTTGCCAGTTTTTCCATTCTGGACAAGAGATTTTGTATATTGCATGACTATTAATAGTTGAAGGACTCATTTATTTAAAGTAGCCAATCACTACTCTGTGGCTTAAAAGGTTTTAATGATGTGTTAGTGCTGGGATAGTTAGTGAAATTGAAATGTTCAGTACCTTTCTTAATAATGTTTGCCGGCATTTAGCCCTAGCTGTACAGTTATAGCTCAGATTATCTACCATTAGATCTCACAAACCTATTCAATAAAAGTAATCTAAAATACAGAAAATCTTTGACACCATGACTATATGATTAATAGATCCGGTTAAGCTATCGTTTTGACGATCTCTCTTGTTAGATGTTATGATGCCACAATATGATCCTTTACTGATACAACGGGGGAGAAATTCATTGAAATGGCATCACTTATAGCGGCGCTATGTAGACCGTGTCTATTCCCTGGTGGCAGACCGCACCATAGGTCATTACCTGCACGGCCCGGTTGGGTTTTGGCAATGATATCAATGAGGAAGCCCACAGAGGCCATGCAGGTCGTGGCCCTTGGTGCTATCTGCACCCCGGGAATTGATGTAGTCTGTGTAACACCACATTGAAGCAGCACTATGTGACCGTTTTTTTCCCCCACACACCTTTCAAACAATATTCTATTACCAACCTTGTTATTGCAGCATCATGGTGATTGGCAAAATATATTTTGTGGGTGGATGATCCACTTTAATCAAGTTTTGCTGGAGCTTGAGCTCGGAGCAGGGAAGATCTGGTATTGTAAGGGAGTGGAAATAACAGTTAGCTGTGATAAGGTTTTACCATGTACTGAAGAATACAAGAGTAGGAAATGCCAAAAACCATCTCCCATTCACCAGAAACATCACATATTTGTTAAAGGTTGCTGTGGTTCTGAATCAATTCTGACAGTTCATAGTTGATTTATGATAGACATAAAAGACTCCTCGTCACAAAGCCAACTTCGTATCCATGCCATTCTGTCCTTTTTATTCCATAGCCCTCAAATTTGCTGGCAAGCCTATTGTGTGGCGCTTTATCAAACGTTATTTGGAAGTGCATAAATACCCCATCAACTGTATTATCCTCATCACCTTTCTCTGTTATCTTAGCAATAAAACTCAATCAAGTTAGTTAAACATGAGTTGCCCTTAACAAATCCATGCTGGCTTTTCTTAATTAATCCAACCTTGTCTATGAGACTATTAATTTTGTCCCAGATTATCATTTCCCACCATTGAGATTAAACTGATTGGCCTGTAGTTGCTAATTATATCCTTACACCCTTTTTTGAACAAGCGTGTAACATTTGCAATTCTCCAGTCCTCTGGCACCAACCCTATATCTAAGGAAGATCTGAAGATTATGGCCAGTGCCACCATAATTTCCACCCTTACTTCCCTCAGCATCCATGGATGCATCCCATCCGGTCCTAGTGATTTATCAACTTTAAGTACAGCCAGTCTTTCTAATATGTCCTCTTTATTTGTTAGCCCATCCAGTATCTCAATTACCTCCTGCTTCACTACAACATTGGCAGCATCTTCTTCCTTGGTAAAGACAGATGCAAAGTTTTCATTTCGTACCTCAGACATACCCTCAGCATTCATGCGTAGATCCCATTTTTTGGTCCCTAATCAGTCCCACTCCTACTCTTACTACCATTTTACTATTTATATGCCTATAGAAGTCTTTTGGATTCCCCTTTATGTTAGTTGTCTGTCTCTTCTCATACTCTCTCTTTGCCTCTCTTACTTCCTTTTTCACTGCCGCTCTGAACTTTCTATATTCAGCCAAGTTCTCACTTCTTTTATCAACCTGACATCTGTCATGCACACTGCTTTTTCTGCTTCATCTTACTCTCAATCTCTTTCCTCATCGAGAGAGCTCTGGCTTTGGTTTCCCTACCTTTTCCCCTTATGGGAATGTATCTCAACTGTACCCAAACCATCTCCTCTTTAAAGGCAGTCCATTGTTCTGTTACAGTTTTGCCTGCTATTGTTTCATTCCAATTTACCTGGAACAGGTCCATTCTCAACGCACTGGAATTGGCCCACCTCCAATCAAGTATTTTTACTCTAGATTGCTCCTTGTCCTTTTCCATAGCTAATCTAAACCTTACGACACTTATAATCACAGTTTCCGAATTGTTCCCCTACTGACACTTGATCGACTTGACACATCTCATTCTCAGAACCAGATCCATCAATGCTTCCTTTCTTATTGGGTCGGATATGCACTGATCAAGAAAATTCTCCTGAACACACTTCAGAAATTCGTCTCCCTCTCTGCTCAGTACACTATTCCTGTCCCAATTTAATATTAGGGTAAAGTCCCCCATTATTACTACTCTGTAGTTTCCCTGCAAATTTGCTCCTCTATATCTTTCCCACCGGTTGGTAGCCTATAGAATACAAATTTCCTTCCAATATCTGCATTGAATCTGTTGTCATTCTCTCCACTTGAAGATTTTCAAGTCAGTGAACCGATTTCAATATCTATGACCTAAAAAAATAGACATTGCATTGAAAACATAGAACACATTAAAGTGACAAAAGTAAAAAATAGTCTAGATATGCACCAAAAATCAAATATTAACAATATTAATAAACCATTTAGTACAACGCCCTCAGAGCTCTTAGCTGTTCGTTTCCTAGTTCCACCACTTCTACGAGGTAGTACCTCCGTGGCTCGAGCAGAGCTGGTGGTAGGCTGCTGTGTATCTTCTTCAGACTTATGAGATGCTCACTGTGAACAATCACGAGGTGGTGGAGCCCATGATGGCCCTGCTACATCCTGTTGCTCCTGGACTTCGACAGGGGAAATCTGGGACAGCTGGGGTACAGGCACCACACAAACAGGGGCTGTGGATAGTGACTCCTTTCCTCCTTCAGTCACTTTAAGTTTTATAGAATTTTTCCCAAGAGTTAGTTTTTATTGTGTCTATAAAGTATGGTTAATCAGGTAATTGATTTCCTGTTTTGTCTTTGAGCAGTTCATATCATTTACTTTGAATTTTTGTACATTAACTTTATTTATGAATCTAACCTTCACCAATGTAACTTTTCCCTTGTACAGAGACTCCCTCCACCACTGATGTTTCTGACACTGAGGTGACCAGCAGGGAACAGATAACATCAATTGGCTACAAGCCAGAACAGCCAGGGTACTGTGCATTCATGAACTGCGCATGCTAGGACTTTCTCCCGGATCGCCAGCAGCAGTACTCTCAAGCAAAGCAGGAGGGTTGACAAGCCTAGTATCAGTCGTCTCCTCCAGTCTTCTCTCCTGCGCATCAGCAAGACTGATGTGCTGTTGCTCCAAGGGAGGGAGGTGGCCAGTACAGAAGCAGTCTGTAATTCTCTCAGTTACAGGCACATGTTGTGCTTTTCATGTTGTGCTTTTGGACAGAGCTGCTGATTATTCTGTCATTAACACTCTCTCTGGACTAATGCTTTGTCTTTCACCACAACCATTAACACGCTCTTTACCTTTGTCACATGACATCTTTGTTATTTAATCTCTCCTGTCCTCTGCCCTATCACACACCTTTTTTGTTCTCTTCCCCACCAGCACACCACTCCCCTTCACTTGCTTAAAACCTAATACTTTTTTTACCTTTGCCTGTTCTGATGGAAGGTCACAGATCTGAAACTTTAACTCTGCTTCTCTCTCCACAGATGCTGCCTGACCTGCTGTTGTAGCCACTGCATTTATGTGGCTGGTCCAGTTCAGTTTCTGGTCAATGGTAACCCCCAGAATGTTGATAGTGGGGGATTCAGTGACCGTATTGCCATTGAATGTCAAGGGGAGGTGGTTAGACTCTCTTGTTTGAGATTGTCATTGCTTGGCACCTGTGTGGTGTGAACATTACTTGCCACTTATCAGCCCAAGCCTGGATGTTGTCCAGGTCTTGCTGCCTCTGGTTACAGGCTGCTTCAGTATCTGAGGAGTCACGATTTGTGCTGAACATTGTGCAATCATCAGAAAACATCCCCACTTCTGACCTTATGATGGAGGAAAGGTCATTTATGAAGCAGCTGAAGATGGTTGGGCCTAGGACATTACCTGAGGAAATCTGCAGTGATGTCATGGGACTGAGATGATTGACCTCCAACAACCACAACCATCTTCCTTTGTGCTAGGCATAACCCCAACCAGCAGAGAGTTTTCCCTCGGATTCCCATTGACTCCAGTTTTCCTAGGGCTCCTTGATGCCATGCTCGGTCAAATTCTGCCTTGATGCCAAGGGCAGTCACTCTCACCTCACCCCTGCTGTTGAGCTCTTTTGTCCATGTTTGGACCAAGGCTCCACTGAGGTCAGGAGCTGAGTGGTCCTGGCGGAACCCAAACTGAGCATCAGAGAGCAGGTTATTGCTGAACAAATGCTGCTTGATAACATTATCGACAATCCTTTCCATCACTTTTCTGATGATCAAGAGTAGACTGATAGGGCGGTAATTGGCCAGGTTAGATTTGTCATGTTTTTTGTATACAGGACATAATTGGGCAATTTTCCACATTGCTGGGTAGATGTCAGTGTTGTAGCTGTACTGGAACAGCTTGGCTATGGGTGTGGCTAGTTCTGGAGCACAAGTCTTCAGTACTATTGCCGGAATGATGTCAGGGCCCATAGCCTTTGCAGTATCCATTGCCTTAAGCCATTTCTTGATGGCAGGTGGAGTGAATTAGATTGGCTGAAGACTGGCATCTGTGATGATTGGGGACTTCGGGTGGAGGCCGAGATGAATCATCCACTCAGCAGTTCTGGCTGAAGCTGGATGCAAATGCTTCAGCCTTATCTTTTGCACTGATGTGCTGGGCTCCCCCATCGTTGAGGATGGGGATATTTGTGGAGTCTCCTCCTCCTGTTAGTTGTTGAATTGTCCACCACCATTCACGATTGGTTGTGGCAGGACTGAAGAGCTTAGATCTGATCTGTTAGTTGTGGGATAGCTTAGCCCTGCCTATCACATGCTGCTTCCGCAGTTTGGCAGGTAATGAAGGTCTTCACAAATTAAACATGTCTGGATTATCAGAAGAAGAACAAATTAATCCCAACAAGATGCAGTCCACCTTAGAAGACTAACTGTGGGTCAAGCTCGACTTTTGCATTCATGTCCTTCAGACACCAGCCCAAAGAGTCTCTTGATCACTTTGTTAATTGCTGTAGAGACAAGGGCAGAGACTGCAATTTTTCTGATAAAGGAATGGCTCGGAGAATCACTGAGCTGGGAATAGCATCAACACCTATTGAGGCCTTTCAAAAAGATCTTCTCGAAAAGCCAAAAGGGTACACTCTTGAAGCACTACTGAAGAATGGGAGCAAATATGAGACAATCCTCACGAGGCGGCAACCTCTACAAATTCTGTGCGCAGCTTTAACTATTGGCACAGTAGCTAGGTCAACCAAACCCAGCAAACTATGTGGAAGATGTGGTCTTCTGCAAGCACCTCACAGTTGTCCGGCACATCACAACATGTGTGAGGCATGTGGCATCCAAGGGCAATGGAAGCGCCAGTGTAAAAAATCCAACCCAGTAGGGGGTTACCACCGTTCATGACAAAACCCAGATAGGTGACAAACAGATACAACATTCTGGTGGGGCAGAGGGTGGCCAAGCACCATGGGAAACACATCCATGAAGTGGCTAGTAGAACTGAAGAAGTGACGTGCATTGTCAGTATGAGCAGCGAGGCACCAAATTAAGAAGCAGAACCTCAAAGTCAGTAATCTCTGTATTATTACCTAAGCCATGAGCAAATTAGCATAGAGCAAATAAGATTAGAGAAATGCATGCATGGTTCAAAAATTGGTAGAAATGGGTTTTAGTTTGTGGGATACTGGCACCAGTAGTGGGGAAAGTAGGGGCTGTACTGTTGGGACAGTCTACACCTGAACCATGCTGGGACCAGTGTTCTAACGAGCCACATAACTAGGAAAGTAGAGAGAGTTTTAAGCTAAATAGTGGGGGCAAGGGATCAAATTTGGGGAAGATGTGGTAAATCAAAGAATAGAGACAAGGCAAGAGAGAAAGGTATTAATATGGGAAATGATAACTAGACTATGACAGGAAGAGACAGAGAGTAAATCAGCAGATAAGGCTTGAGGTTACAAAAATAATAAAAGGTCAAAACGAAAGGCTCTGTATTGGAATGCAAATAGCATTCAAAACAAAACAGCTGAACTGAAATAAAGAAGTACAATCTGAAAGTCATTATAGAGACTGCAGGATGTCATAGATTGGGACCTGAATATTGAAGGACATTTAGGAAGGACAGGATGCTAGGAAAAGGTGGAAGGGTGGCTCTGTTAATTAATGATGGTATTAGCACAATGGAGAGGGATGACCTAAGTTCAGGAAACCAGGATGTAGAAGCGATTTGGGTAGAGATGAGAAATGATAAAGGCAAGAAGTCACTTATGGCAGTGGTGTACAGGCCCCCTAACAGTAACCACACAGTAGGATGGGGTATAAAGGAAGAAACAATGGGAGCTTGTCAGAATGATACGGTGATAATCATGGCAGATTTTAATCGACATAGAGACTGAAAAAATTAAATGGGCAAAGGTAGCTGAGATGAGGAGTTCATAGAATGTTTTCGGGATAGTTTCTAAGAACAGCACATTCTGGAGCCAACCAGAGAGCAAGCTGTATGAGACCTGGTATTGTGTAATGAGATAGGATTAATTAATGACCTCATAGTAAAGGCACCCCCAGGCAGCAGCGATCATAATATGGTTGAATTTACATTCAGTTTGAGAGAGAGAAGAGTGGGTCTAAGACTAGTATTTGAAACTTAAATAAGGGCAATTTTGAAGGCATGAAAGCAGAGGTAGCTAAAGTGAACTGGGACATTGGCTTCAGGGATAGGTCAACAGAGATGCAGTGGCAGACATTTAAGGGGATATTTCAGAATACATAGAATAGGTACATTCCAACGAGAAAGAAAATTTCAAGGGGAGGACCCACCATCCATAGTTAACTAAAAAAGTTAAAAATAATATCAAGCTTAAAGAAAAAGCATATAATTGCACAAAAATGCATGGCAGGTCAGAAGATTGGACAGAATATAAAAAACAACAAAGAATGGCTAAAAAATTAATAAGGAGGGAAAAATTAAAGTACAAGAGAAAGCAATCTAGAAATACATTTGGGGCGGCACAGTGGCGCAGTGGTTAGCACTGCAGCCTCACAGCTCCAGGGACCCGGGTTCGATTCTGGGTACTGCCTGTATGGAGTTTGCAAGTTCTCCCTGTGTCTGCGTGGGTTTCCTCCGGGTGCTCCGGTTTCCTCCCACAAGCCAAAAGACTTGCAGGTTGGTAGGTAAATTGGCCATTATAAATTGTCACTAGTATAGGTAGGTGGTAGGGAAATGTAGGGACAGGTGGGGATGTTTGGTAGGAATATGGGATTAGTGTAGGATTAGTATAAATGGGTGGTTGATGGTCGGCACAGACTCGGTGGGCCGAAGGGCCTGTTTCAGTGCTGTATCTCTAATCTAATCATATAGTAAGAGTTTCTATGGGTATTTAGAAAACGAAAAGAGTTAACAAAGGGAGCGTTGGTCCTAGAGAAAGTGAGTCTGGGGAATTAATAATGGAAAATGAGGAGATGGCCGATGTAACTCCTTTATTCAACAAGGGAGAGAGAGAAAGCAGGAAACTACAGGCCAGTTCGCTTAACATCTGTAATAGGGAAAATGTTAGAAGCTATTATTAAAGATGTATAACAGGACACTTAAAAAAAATCAAGGTAATCAGGCAGAGTCAACATGGTTTGGTGAAAGGGTAATCATGTTTAACAAATTTATTGGAATTCTTTGAAGAAGTAACACGTGCTGTGGATAAAGGGGAACTGGTGGATAGACTGTACTTCGATTTCCAGAAGGCATTTGATAAGGTGCCACATCAAAGGTTATGCAGAAAATAAAAGCTCAAGGTGTAGGGGCCAACATTTTGGCATGGAAAGAAGATTGGCTAGCTAACAGGAAACAAAGAGTAGGCATAAATGGGTCATTTTCTGGTTGGCAAGATGTAATGCGTGGTGTGCCACAGGGATCAGTGCTGGGACCTCAACGTTTTACAATTTATATAAATTACTTGGATGAAGGGACTGAAGGTATGGTTGCTAAATTTGCTGATGACACAAAGATAGGTAGGAAAGTAAGTTGTGATGAGGATATAAGGAGGCTGCAAAGGGATATAGATAGGTTAAGTGAGTGTGCAAAGATCTGGCAAATGGAGTATAATGTGGGAAAATGTGAAATTGTCCATTTTGGCAGGAAGAATAGAAAAGAAGCATATTATCTAAATGGTGAGAGATTGCGGAGCTCTGAGATGCAGAGGGATCTGGGTGGCCCAGTGTATTGTTACAACTGAGTGAGGAAGGGGTCTCAGGCTCCCCTCTGGCCCCTTTCCTGGTTTGGCTGTAACAGGGTTTAATTTTTAAAAACACTATGTTTTAGCTTCACCTCTGAGTCTTTACTCACTGCTCTCTAATTGTAATTGTAAATGAACCAATCAGAAAGGCTTTCTTAGGTTTAAACAAGAAAGGTGTACATTTATTAACCTTATCTCTCTAACTCAGTTAAAAGTATTAAAAATATGTGATGCAACCACAATAGCATGCATATGAGATAAATACACACAAAAATAGATACTACAGAGAAGAAAGAATTAAAGGGGGAGGGTTTGGAGTAGTAGATGGAATTCAGTTACTGTTTTTAGTTTTGCTGTTAAAAGCTTTGGTTGGAATTGCGGTCTTGTTGTTTTCACTGGAGCCCAATGCACACTTTCAAACTTGTTTCTCTGGGAACAGAGGGCTGAAGAAGTCCTTTGTCATGAGGCTTAAGCTGCTTCCATGGGTCCATGAGACATTGCTTGAGAGAAAGACAAGGATAGAGAGAGAGATAGCTTCCTGCTCCTTTGTCTTCAAATTGCAGTCTGCCCTTTCTGTGTGGCACAATTCAAAAAGTCCCCAGGTTGGCCAGCAGGTTAGTCATGTGACCAGCTCTTTGCTTAAACAACATCGTCTGTGAGGATTGTTGATTCTTCAAAGCTTACTAGATGCACTCGGTGGGGGGAGTGTAGTTCTGTCTTTTACACAGTCAATGGCTCTCAATGTCCTTTGATCATCATTATTGACAAAACCCATCTCTCTAAACGAATCAGGGAGCACTCCCATTGTCTCTCTATGCAACTGTGTCTCGAAATGCAAATGTGCAGCCATGTTTTAGCTGTTCAGCTTTATGGTCCTTTTAAACAAGTTATGTTCAATGTCCAGTAAAAAGTTCAAGTAGTGTTCCATATGACGAAATTAATATGTTTCCATTTGGCAGGTGTGGTTTCCGTCACAATATGAATTGCAAAAGGTTAGTATGCAGGTACAGCAAGTAATTAGGAAAGCTAATAGATTGTTATTGTTTATTGCAAGGGGAATTGAATACAAAAGTAGGGAGGTTTTGCTTCACTTATACAGGGAATTAGCGAGACCACATCTGGAGTACTATGTACAGTATTGGTCTCCATTTTTAAGGAAGTATGGAAATGCGTTGGAAGCAGTTTAGAGAAGGTTTACTGGATTAATACCTGGAATGGGCTGATTGTCTTATGAGGAAAGGTTGGACAGGCTAGGCTTTTATCCACTGGAGTTTAGAAGAGTAAGAGGTGACTGGATTGAAACATATAAGCTCCTGAGTGGTCTTGACAGGGTGGATGTGGAAAGGATGTTTCTGCTTGTGGGATAATCTAGAACTAGGGGTCACTGTTTAAAAATAAGGGTTCGCCCATTCAAGACAGAGATGAAGAGAATTTTTTTCCTCTCAGAGGGTTGTAAGTCTTTGGAACTCTCTTCTTCAAAAGGCAGTGGAAGCAGATTCTTTGAATATTTTTAAGGCAGAGGGAGTTAGATTCTTGATAAGCAAGGGGGTGAAAGGTCATCGGTGTTAGGCGGGAATGTGGAGTTGAGGTTACAATCAGATTAGCCATGGTCTTGTTGAATTGCAGAGCAGGCTTGAGGGGGCGAGTGGCCTACTGCTGCTCCTAATTCATATGTTTGTATTTTCATGTGTTCGCATGGACGAAGACAATGACCAAAGTCCTACAGAGCGTGGTGAGAAAGCATTCCACACTAGCAGCATCATAGAATGCGTGGATGCCATTGCATCATTAGAAGCATTCGCAATCATGAACATCATATGTCCTCAGAAAGTTAGAAAACAGACTTTATGAGCAAAGATTGACACTGGAGCGTGTGCCAATATCCTCGCTCTTAGAATTCTAAAGGACATACACCCACAGAAGTGGAAGACAATGGCACACCCAAAAACTGCAAAGCTCACGGCATACAATAGATCTGCAATTCTGTGCATGGAATGCATAACACTGCAGTGCAGATATGGGCAATCAGAATGGTCGTCACAGAAATTCTACATCATGGAAACCAAAGATCCAGCAATTGCAGGCCAACCAACATGTAGAGACCTCACATTGGTTACAATTCTTGGGATCATTCAAATGCCTGAAGAAAGATCAGATGTAGAGGACAAACCTATCAATTTGGTTCTCGACCTTACATCACAATACCCAGATTGTTTTGACATGATAGGTATTTTTAGAGGAGATGCAGTCCTACATTTGTGAGAAGATGCTGTTCCATCCATTGACCCTCCATGTAAATGTAGTGTCCATATTAAGGATAAACTCAAGGTCCAGTTAGATAAGATGGAACAAGCTGGATCATTCACAAAGTTCAGGTACACACAGACTGATGCAGCTCCATAATATCTGTTGTCAAAAAAGACAGGTCAATCAGAGTATGCTTAGACCCTAGATATCTGATTAGAGCATTAAAACGCTGTAGGCATAAAGTTCCTATGCTGGAAGAATTAAATCCTAAATTTGCTGCAGCAAAATATTTGTCGAAACTGCAATGCAACAAACAGCTGGTCAGTTCACTTGGTGAAGAATTCACCAGCGTTGACTGCTTTTAGGACTCTGTTTGGACGTTATTGTTTTCAACCATTACCCTTCAGTCTGTCTATCAGCTAAGACCTCTTTCAACAACATATAGTCAGGATCACTTGTGAAGTACCAGGGTGTGTCTGTATAGCAGATGACTTTGCTGTCGTCGGTAAACCAAAAAAGGAACATGATCACAACCTACATCTATTGATGGTGGCAGCGTGTAGAGAGGGACTTGTCTTCAACAGTTGCAAGTGTGAAATCAATGTTCAACAAATCAATTTTGTTGGCTCAATTTACTCAAGTAGCGCTATCCATCTGGACCCAGGTAAATTGGAGGATATACATGCAATGCGAACGCCACAAGACAAGGAGGATCTCCTATGCTGTTTGGGGTTGTTCAACTTTCTTTCTTCATATATTCACAACTTCACACTGAAAGCGTCACCACTTCAGGAATTGCTCAGGAAAGAAGTGCCTTCTCTCTGGCACGAAGACCACCAACATATGTTCAATGAGCTCAAGAAGGAAACATCCTTGCCACAAATCTATGATCCGAGAGAAAAGACTACCTTGGAAGTAGATGCTGCTCAAAAAGGGCTAGGAGCCTGTATACTTCAAAAGGGAAAGTCAGCAGCCCAATCAAACTACTTCAACATGGAGCAGGAGACGTTAGCTCTCATGTTTGGGATCATGCAATTCCGCTTTGGGAAGAAATTTATGGTGGACACTGACCAGAAACTGCTCAAAATGATTTGGCAGAAACCGTTAACTAGCGCACCTCCTAGGTTACAACGTCTCTTACTTCAGGTACATGGTTATGATTGTGACATATTCTATAAACACAGTAATTTACTGGTTATATCAAATACCTTAAGCAAATTGCCCAACCCTATCAAAACTGCAGACGTTTCACTAGACCTGCAGGTAGATTTGATTGATTGTGAAGTTGAACTTCTCCCACAAATAGACTCGATGAGTTTTGGGCAGCATAAATGCCAGCAACTACAATCAGAGACATCTAAGGATCCAACTCTATAAGAAGACCATAATCAATGGAAAGCCAGACTCACTTCAAGACGTTCAAGAAGTATTTAGACTGCTTTAGGCATACCGGGATGAGCTCGAAATATCCTGTGGTGCTATCTTTAAACGAAACAGGTTCTCATTCCTAAATCACTGTGAACCGGATATTTTGCAACAGTTACACCAAGTATACATGGGCATAGACCGTACTAGAAAGCTAGCATGAGAAACAGTATATTGGCCAGGGATTGGGGCCACATTGAAGCAACAGGCAGGAAATGCGAGGCATGTCAAGAACATATGCTCAACCAACACAAGAAACTGTTAATACCCCACAAAGTTCCTCCACACCCTTGGTCCAGGATTGCTACTGACCTTTTTCATGTTCATGGTGATGATTTCTTAATCACGACTGGCTATTTTTCTAAATTTCCAATCATACATCAGTTACAGGATATGTCGAACGCAATCCGTACATACATTGAGCGCGGTTTTTAGCTTGTTTGGAGCACCACAGGAGATTGTTTCAGACAATGGACCCCAATATGCAGACAAGCTACTGCAGAATCTATGTGAGAAGTGGGGAGTGGATCACATTACTTCATCACCACACTATACTAGGTCAAATGGCTTGGCAGAACGCATGATGCGTACCGTTAAATCCTGAATCGTCAAATGTCTGCAGACCAGGCAAGACTTGCATGTGGCTATGTTACACCTCAGAGAAAAACTACTGAGTGCAACTATTCCTTCACTGGCAGAGCTGATGTTCGGCAGACAGGTGCGAATGACTGTACCGAGTCACCATCCATCGACACTTCTAGAGATACGTGATGAATTTCTCAAAAGATGGGGAAGATGAAGGATGTGCATGACCGGCATGCAGGCAAAGAACTACTAAGCTTAATGATTTGACAGAAAGTTCGGATTCTATATCCCATTTACAGAATGTAGAATCCAGCCGAGGTTGTTAGAGTATGTCCTGAACCAAGATCTTGCAAGGTACTCACACCAAATGGCATGACTTTTGAGACGGAATTGATGTCAAGTCAGGGAAGTTCCTATTAATGAAACAATAAGCAATTCTATTGTAAACAGAACATAGTCAAAGACAAGATCTAAGCACAACCCTCCTACAGATACAGATCATTATGGAACAATCAGCAATCTCAGACTAGATTTACAATGACCAGATCGGGGTGTATCAGCAAACCACCGTTACATTTCATAGACTCATAAGCCTTGTAAAATTGTAAATTTGTACTGTCTGAACGTTTGCTGTGTTGTAAATAGCTATTGGTTGTTTATTAATACAGATACTTTTAAATTAGAGAAAAGGGGGATGTTGTGGTCCATCTTTAAGTAGGTGTGGCTATGATCTATGTACATCACTAGATACAAAATGATGCAAGGTACTACATGATAGGTTGTCTGCAGTGTGTAATCATCCGAGTAAATGGTGTTATCAAGAGCTGTTCAAGATTGTGCACGTGCTACTTAATCTTCATGAATAAAGAATCCACATTTGAATTTACCAATCCCATTTGAGTGGTTGGTGCACTAGTATTCAGCAGTAAGAAATGGAAACAAAACACCTGTCACTCAGCCAACATTGTATACATGCCACCACTGTCCCTTTTATTCCACTGGCCTCAACTTTGTTGACAAGGCTGTTATGTGGCACTTTCTCAAATACCTTTTGGAAGCAGTGCTCAAGGGTATCTATTTCAATGCAAGAAGTATAGCAAATAAAGCAGATGAGCTGAGGCCACAGATAGACACGTGGCAGTATGATATCATAGCTATTACAGAAACATGGCTGAAGGAGGGACAGGAATGGCAGCTCATCGTTCCTGGTTATACGGTTTTCAGAAGCGATAGGGAGGGGGATAAGAAAGGAGGGGGAGTGGCAATTTTGGTCAAGGAAACTATTGTATCTGTGAGGAGGGATGCTATGTTGGAAGATTCATCAAATGAGACCATATAGATTGAGCTAAGGAACAAAAAAGGGGCAATCACACTGCTGGGAGTGTACTATAGACCCCCAAACAGTCAGAGGGCGATAGAAGAGCAGATATATAGGCAAATATCTCAGAGGTGCAAAAACAATAGGGCAGTAATAGTAGGGGATTTTAACTACCCCAATATTACACAGTGGCGCAGTGGTTAGCACCGCAGCCTCACAGTTCCAGCGACCCGGGTTCAATTCTGGGTACTGCCTGTGTGGAGTTTGCAAGTTCTCCCTGTGTCTGCGTGGGTTTCCTCTGGGTGCTCCGGTTTCCTCCCACAGCCAAAAGACTTGCAGGTTGATAGGTAAATTGGCCATTATAAATTGCCCCTAGTATAGGTGGGAAGGAACTATAGGGACAGGTGAGGATGTGGTAGGAATATGGGATTAGTGGAGGATTCGTCTAAATGGGTGGTTAATGGTCGGCACAGACTCGGTGGGCCGAAGGGCCTGTTTCAGTGCTGTATCTCTAAATTTAAATCTAAAAAAAAAATTAACTGGGATAGTGGAAAGAATTGAGGGAGCAAAATTCTTGAGGTGCATTCAGGAGAACTTTTTTGCTCAGTATGTAAAAAGTTCAACAAAAGAGGGTGCAGTTTTAGACTTTGTTTTATGAAATGAAGATGGGCGGATGGAAGGAGTGGCAGTGGGAGAGCATTTTGGTAGTAGTGATTACAATTCAGAGAGTTTTAACATAGTTATGGAAAAGGACAGAGATAGAACAGGAGTCAGAGTTCTCAATTGGGGCAAGGCCAATTTTACTAAACTGAGGAGTGATTTAGCGAAAGTGAACTGGAAACAGCTACTTGAAGGTAAATCAGTGTCAGAACAGTGGGAGGCATTCAAAGGGGAGATTCAAGGGGTTCAGAGTAAACATGTTCCCACAAAGAAAAAGGGTGAGATGGCCAAATCTAGAGCCCCATAGATGTCAAGGAGCTTACAGGGTAAGATAAGGCAGAAAAGGAAAGCTTATGTCAGACACTGAGAACTCAATACTACGGAAAGCCAAGAGGAGTATAGAAAGTGGAGGGGTGAAATCAAAAAGGAAATTAGGAAAGCAAAGAGAGGACATGAAAGAATATTGGCAAGCAAAATCAAGGTGAACCCAAAGATGTTTTATCAATACATTAAGAGTAGGAGGATAACAAAGGAGAGAGTAGGGCCCATAAAAGACCAAAAAAATAACCTATGTGTAGGGGCGGAAGATGTTGGAATGGTTCTTAATGAATACTTTGCATCTGTCTTCACAAAAAGGGAACAATGCAGATATTGTAGTTATGGAGAAAGAGTGTGACGTATTGGATGTGATAAACATAGAGAGAGGAAGTATTAATGGGATTAGCATCCTTCAAAGTTGATAAATTGCCAGGGCCAGATGAAATGTACCCTTGGCTGTTAAAAGAAGCAAGACAGGAAATGGCAGAAGGTCTAACCATCATTTTCCAGTCCTCACTGGATACAGGGATGGTACCAGAGGATTGGAGAACTACTAACGTTGTACCTCTGTTTAAAAAGGGAGCGAGGGATAGACCGAATAATTACAGGCCAGTCAGTCTAACCACAGTGGTGGGCAAATTATTGGAATCTATTCTGAGAGATAGGATAAACAATCAATTAGAAAGGCACAGGTTAATCAAGGATAGCATGGATTTGTTAAGGGAAGATCTTGTTTGACTAACTTGATTGAATTTTTTGAAGAGGTAACAAGGAAGATAGATGAGGGTAGTGCAGTTGATGTGGTCTACATGGATTTTAGCAAGGATTTTGACAAGGTCCCACATGGCAGACTGGTTAAAAAAATAAAATCCCATGGGATCCAGGGAAATGCAGCAAGGTGGATACAAAATTGGCTCAATGGCAGGAAACAAAGGGTAATTGTTGACAGGTGTTTTAGCGACTGGAAGGCTGTTTACAGTGGCGTTCCGCAGGGCTCAGTACTGGGACCCCTGTTTTTGTGGTCTTTATTAACGATTTGTACTTAGATGTAGTTTGCAGATGACACAAAGACTGGCCATGTGGTAGATAGCGAGGAGGATAGCTGTGGGCTGCAGGAAGATATTGATGGTCTGGTCAGATGGGCAGAAAAGTGGCAAATGGAATTCAACCTAGAGAAGTGTGAGGTGATGCATTTGGGGAGCTCAAACAAGGCAAAGGAATACAGATTAATGGGAAAATATTGAGAAGCGTAGAGGAAGTGAGGGACCTTGGAGTGAATGTTCACAGATCCCTGAAGGTCGCAGGACAGGTCGATGAGGTGGTTAAGAAGGCATATGGAATCCTTTTCCTTATTAGCTGAGGTGTAGAATATAAGAGCAGCGAGGTTATGCTGGAACGGTATAACTTATTAGTTAGGCCACAAATTGAGTACTGTGTGCAGTTCTGGTCACTTCATTACAGAAAGGATGTAATTGCACTACAGAGGGTACAGAGGAGATTTACGAGGATGTTGCCTGGACTGGAAAAATGCAGCTAAGAGGAAAGATTGGATAGGCTGGGGTTGTTCTCCTTGGAACAGAGAAGGCTGAGGGGAGATCTAATTCAAATGTACAAAATTTTGAGGGACCTAGATAGAGTGGAGGTGAAGGATCTGTTCACCTTAGCAGAGAGGTCAGTGACGAAGGGGCATAGATTTAAAATGATTAGTAGAAAAATTAGAGGGGAGATGAGGATTAGCTTTTCCACCCAGAGGGTGGTGGGGATTTGGAACTCACTGCCTGAAAGAGTAGTTGAGGCAGAAAGCCTCAACTCATTCAAAAGGAATCTGGATATGCACCTCAAGTGCTGTTATCTGCAGGACTACAGACCAAATGCTGGAAGGTGGAATTCGAATAGGTGGATCATTTTTCGGCAGGCACAGATACGATGGGCCAAGTGGCCTCTTTCTGTGCCTTAAACTTTCTATGATTTCTATGATTCCATGTACACCACATCAACCGCATTGCCCTCATCAACCCTCTCTGTTACATCATCAAAAAACTCAATCAAGTTAGTTAAACATGATTTGCCCTGAACCAATCTGTACTAGCTTTCCTTAATTAATCTACCCTTGTCCAAGTGACTGTTAATTTTGTCCTGGATTATCGTTTCTAAAATCTTTCTCACCACCGAGGTTAAACTAATTGGCCTGTAGTTGCTGGGATTATCCTTACACCCTTTTTTGAACAAGGGTGTGATATTTGCAATTCTCCAGCCATCTGGCACCAACCCTATATTTATGGAGGATTGGAATATAATAGCCAGTACTTCCACAATTTCCATCCTTACTTCCCTCGGCATCCTCGAATGCATCCCATCTGGTTCTGGTGACTTATCAACTTTAAGTACAGCTAACCTTTGCAGTCCCTCTTCTTTATCAATTTCTATCCCATCTAGTATCTCAACTTTCTCCACATTCATTATGACTCCAGTAGCATCTTCTTCCTTAGTAAAGACAGATGCAAAGTACTCATTTATCTCCTCAGCCATGCCCCCTGCCTCCATGCCTGGACCCCCTTTTTGGTCATTTCTCCCCACCCCTCATTTTACTACCCTTTTACTATTTATATGCCTATAGTAGACTTTTGGATTCCCTTTTATGTCTATTGGAGCTGAGTGGCAGCATTAATCTCTCAGACACACATCTCAACCTTCAGCACATGAGCAAATATATACCTGTGCATGTCAACATTTGTAAAGTTCCATGTCTAAACCTTATCCTTCTCTTCTGTCCTCCAGGGCCATCACACAAACAGCACAAGCCCCTGCCGTGCGAGTATGAGGTAACCCATGAAGAGTTTATTCCCGCTGAAGGTCACAGGACATATGCATGGCAGGCACCAGCACAAATACAAGCACATCAATAGGGCCTGCAAGAAGATTAGATGGGATGTCACTTGGTGATTGTCATGGCACAAGTGAGCATAAGCAGTAAATGGTGACAGGGACAGCTGTGAAGTGTTCCTGTTGGAGTGCCCAATTCTCTTCAAGCTCTGCTCAGCCGGACAGAGATGCTGAACCCTGGGGACTACAAGAATACAAGAACACAGGAAATAGGAGCAGAAGTAGACCATATAGCCCATCGAGCCTGCTCCATCATTCATGGCTGATCGTGGGCTTCAATTCCACTTTCCCGCCCGCTCCCCATATCCCTTGATTCCTGCGAGACCAAAAATCTATCTATCCCAGCCCCTTAAATGTATTCAATGATGAAGCATCCACAACCCTCTGGGCTAGAGAATTCCAAAGATTCACAACCCTTTGAGTGCAGTAATTTCTCCTCATCTCAGTCCTGAATGACTGGCCCCTTATCCTGAGACTATGCCCCCATGTTCCAGATTCCCTGACCAGCTTCTACCTTATCAAGCCCTTTCAGAATCTTGTATATCTCAATTGGACCACCTCTCATTCTTCTGAACTCCAGAGAAAATAGGGCCAATTTTCTCAGTCCGTCATCATAGGACAATCCCTCCATCCCAGCGCTGCCTCCTTTCTTAAATGTGGAGGCCAAAACTGCACACAGTATTCCAGGTGCGGTCTCACCAAAGCCCTGTACAATTATAATAAGACTTCTTTATGCCTGTACTTTAATCCCCTTGCAATAAAGGCTAACATGCCATTTGCCATCCTAATAGCCTGCTGCACCTGCATGTTAACTTTGTGTGTTCCTTGTATGAGTAGCCCCAAGTCTCTCTGAACATCAACACTTAGCAGTTTCACACCTTTTAAAAAATATTCTGCTTTTCTATTTTTACGACCAAAGTGAACAACTTCACACTTCCCTACGTTATACTCCATTTTCCATCTTGTTGCCTACTAGCTTAGCCTGTCTATATTTCTTACCTTCCAGGAGAGGAGCAGACCTGAGGGGAGAACACCGAGAGAGCAGCGGATAAATAGAGCCCAAGGATCGCGGCCTAGATACTTACGTTACAGGAGCAGAGCGGAGAGGAGCGGACCTGAGGGGAGAACATCAAGAGAGGAGCGGATAAATAGAGCCCAAGGATCATGGCCTAGACACCTTCTGGGAATGGAGAGCAGTCCAGACGCACCGGAGTTTTGAAAAAAGAAGAAAGAAAAGTCAACAGTGACGTCACAGGAAAGCTGCAAGGTGTTTGGTTGGTGAGTAACTGCTGTGAGGGAATAATTCTAAATAGCTGAGTAAGTAACCAAAGTAAAGAGAAAGGTCTACAATTTTTAAAAAAATATAGTAGGTAGTGTTTGTTTTTAGGGAATCAAGGTCCCTAGTGTAAATAATCTAATTTTTGGGTAATTTAAAGGAGTCAATTAAGGGTCATTCATGGCAGGGCAAGTCGGCAGCGTGGAGTGCTCCTCCTGTGCAAACTGGGAAGTCAGGGACACTTCCAGTGTCCAGGGTGAACATGTGTACAATAAGTGTCTCCAGCTGTAACGACTCGAAATCCGCGATTTGGATCTGGAGCAGCGGCTGAAGACACTGTGGAGCATCCACGAGTCGGAGATCATCGTGGATAGCATGTACAGGGAGGTGGTCACACCGCAGGTAAAGACTGCTCAGGCAGAAGTGGAATGGGTGACTGCTAGGCAGAGTAGAAGAACTAGGCAGGTAATGCAGGAGTCCCCTGGGTCCATCTCTCTATCTAACAGATTTTCCACTTTGGATACTGTTGGGGGAGATAGCTTCTCATGGGAATTGCAGCAAGAGCCAAGTCTGTGGTACCACGGGTGACTCAGCTACACAGGAGGGGAAGAAAAAGAGTGGGAGAGCTATAGTATTAGGGGATTCTATCGTAAGGGGTGCAGATAGGCGTTTCTGTGGCCGTAAACGTGACTCCAGGATGGTATTTTGCCTCCC
Source organism: Heterodontus francisci (assembly GCF_036365525.1). Lineage (NCBI taxonomy): Eukaryota > Metazoa > Chordata > Chondrichthyes > Heterodontiformes > Heterodontidae > Heterodontus > Heterodontus francisci. The sequence goes on along the minus strand of NC_090375.1, from coordinate 161,159,924 downwards.
TGGTGCTAGGGTCAAGGATGTCATGGAGCAGCTGCAGGACATTCTGAAGGGGGAGGATTAACAGTCAGAGGTTGTGTTACACATTGGTACCAATGACATAGGTAGAAAGAGGGATAAGGTCCTGCAACAAGAATTTAGGGAGCTAGTTAGCAGATTAAAAAGCAGGACCTCAAAGGTTGTAATCTCTGGATTACTCCCAGTGCCACATGCCAGTGAGTAGAGGAATAGAAGGATAGAGCAGATGAATGTGTAGCTGAGGAGATGGTGCAGGAAGGAGGGCTTTAGTTTCCTGGATCACTGGATCTGTTTCTGGTGAAGGTGGGACCTGTACAAGTTGGACGGGTTGCACCTGAACCGAAACGGGACCAACATCCTTGCTGGGAGGTTTGCTAATGCTGTTGCAGGGGCTTTAAACTAATTTGGCAGGGGGATGGGATACAGAATGGAGGTACAGTAGGGGGTGATGCACAGTCAAATATAGAAGAGAAACTGAGTCAGTCTGGAAGGCACAGCAAATATAGACCTGTTAAGGCACAAGAGAATAATGCAGGGCTGGACTGCATCTATTTTAAGGCAAGGAGTCTTACTAGTAAGGCAGATGAATTGAGGGCATTAGCACATGGGAATATGATATTATTGCTATCACAGAGACATGGTTAAGGGAGGGACAGGACTGGCAGCTCAATATTCCAGGGTATAGAATCTTCATGCGTGACAGGGGACGGGGTAAAAGAGGAGGTGACATTGCACTATTGATCAAGGAGTCAATTACTGCAGTAAGAAGGGATGATATCTTCGAAGGTACCTCTAATGAAGCCATATGGGTAGAACTTAAAAACAAAAATGGGGCAATCACTTGGCTGGAAGTGTACTACAGGCCTTCAAACAGTAAGGGAGAGATAGAGGAGCAGATATGTAGGCAAATCTCAGAGAGGTGCAAAAATAATAGGTAATAATAGTAGGGGATTTCAACTTCTCCAATATCAACGTGCAGAGAGCTCAAACTCCTGCTGCTCGTTTAATGCCGGAGCTGTTATGGGGTCACGTCGGAGCTGGAGCCGATAAGCGCATGCCAAAGGCCCAGCGAGGCCTCGGACCCCGCACCCCCCGCTGGTCTCGTACAGAAAATCCTTGATCGGATCCTGGGAGAAGAAGCTCCACATCGCAGCATAGCACTGACCCCCCCCACGCCCTCCCCCCCCGCACCACCTTCCCTCCCACCCTCTCCCCCTTCCCCCCTCGCACCACTTTCTCCCCGCACTCCCTTCCCCCCTCCCCCTTCCCCCCGGACCCCTTCCCCCCCGCACCTCCTTCCCCCCTCGCACCCCCTCCCCCTCGCACCCCTTTCCCCTCACCACCTCCTCCCTCGCACCACCTTCCCCCCTTGCACCCCTCCGCACCCCCTTCCCCATCACCCCCTCCTCCCTCGCACCCCCTTCCCCCGGCACCCCCTTTCCCCTGCACCCCCTTCCCCCCCGCACCCCTTTCCCCTTCACACTCCCTCTCCCCCTCGCACTCCCTCTCCCCCACCCCTCCTCGCACCCCCTCCACACCCCCTTCCCCCCGCAACCCCTCCCCCATGCAACCCCCTTCCCCCTTCCCCCTCGCACCCCCTCCCCGCAACCCCTCCCCCCTCCCGTTTCCTCCATGAGATCGCACAGTTTACTTGTTAGGGCCCCTGTTCAGGGATAGGAGCGAACAACCTCACTGCCTTGTGGGTGTCTCGGGAGAGACCACGGCTGAGGGAGTAAACCCTGACAGAAAATCCGGAGCGGAACCCTTAAGGCGGTCATGTGTCACCTTTGGCATGTTTCTGGCAGTTCCTGCAGCCATACTGGTGCCAAACGTCATGCTCTGCACTCCTTTCCACCCCACTAGGAAGGCCAAGAGGGAGGTTTATACGCTTGGGCAACTCACAACCTCCATACATTCCGCCCAGGCATGCGCCATGGAGAGGTCATTCCATCTTCGCCTCACAGGGACCAAAACAACACGGAAGGCAGCAGTTACGGGTTATACGTCCAGCTCAATTGGCGTAGAGATTGGATGCCATGGGTGCCTTTGTCTGTGGGAGAGGTCATCACATCTCATTGGACAGCTATCGCCTGCCTCAAACCGGGCAGCCCCCAATCAGAAAGGTTCTGTCGCGCCACAGTCCACCTGCTTCAATGTGTGCCTGGAGCTCAGGGTCATTGCCCAACAAGTGGACTGTAACACCGCACCAAACAGCACGACAAAAAAAGAAAAGAAGGTACCAGCCCTTTGTTATGCAAGCTGGAACGTCAGAACTATGTGTCTTGACCTGTCAGAAGACCTTACACAAATCAACGACTCTCGGAAAACTGCCGTCATTAACAACGAGCTCAGTAGACTCAATGTGGACATTGCAGCACTTCAGGAGACACGCCTCCCTGCGAGCGAATCCCTAAGAGAGCAAGACTACACCTTCTACTGGCAGGGCAGGGACCCTGAAGAGCCAAGACAGTATGGAGTGGGCTTCGTCATCAGAAACTCTTTGCCCAGCATGATAGAGCCACCTTCAAATGGCTCGGAACACATATTGCCCATCTGACTGCTCACCGCCTCTGGTCCAGTACACCTACTCAGCTTCTATGCTCCAACACTCTGCTCCTCACCTGAAGTTAAAGACCAGTTCTACGAGGAACCCCATAATATCATTCGTAGCATTCCTAATACCGAACATTTGATCCTGCTGGGGGACTTTAACGCCAGGGTTGGGGCTGACCATGACTCATGGCCCTCCTGCTTTTAGCGCTATGGCTTTGGAAGGATGAATGAGAACGGACAGAGACAGCTGGAGTTGTGTACCTATCATAACCTCTACATCACCAACTCGTTCTTTCATACTAGACCCTGACACCAGGTTTCATGGAGTCACCCAAGATCACGTCGTTGGCACCAGCTGGACCTCAAAGTCACAAGGCGAGCCTCTATAAACAGTGTCCAGATCACACGCAGCTTCCACAGTGCGGACTGCGACACCGACCACTCCCTGGTGTGCAGCAAAGTTAGACTCAAACCACAGAAGCTACATCACTCCAAGCAGAAGGGCCGCCCGCACATCAACACGAACAGAATTTCTTATCCACAGCTGTTACATAAGTTTCTAAATTCACTTGAAAAAGCCCTTCAAAACACTCCTGCAGGGGATGCAGAGATGAAGTGGGCCCGCATCAGAGACTTAGCAAGACCACCTTTGGCAAACGTGAGAAGCAGAATGCAGACTGGTTCCAATCTCACTTTGAAGAGCTGGAATCTGTCATAGCCGCTAAGCGCATTGCACTGTTGAACTACAAGAAAGCCCCCAGTGAGTTAACATCCGTAGCACTTAAAGCAGCCAGAAGCGCTGCACAAAGAACAGCCAGACGCTGTGAAAATGACTACTGGCAACACCTATGCAGTCGTATTCAGCTGGCCTCTGACACCGGAAACATCAGAGGAATGTATGATGGCATTAAGAGAGCTTTTGGGCCAACCATCAGGAAGATCGCCCCCCTCAATTCTAAATCAGGGGAAACCATCACTGACCAACGCAAGCAAATGGACCGCTGGGTGGAGCACTACCTAGAACTGTACTCCAGGAAAAATGTTGTCACTGATATCGCCCTCAATGCAGCCCAGTCTCTGCCAGTCATGGATGAGCTGGAGGACTAGCCAACAAAATCAGAACTCAGTGATGCCATTGGTTCTCTAGCCAGTGGAAAATCACCTGGAAAGGATGTTATTACCCCTGAAATAATCAAGAGTGCCAAGCCTGCTATACTCTCAGCACTCCATGAACTGCTTTGCCTGTGCTGGGATGAGGAGCAGTAGCACAGGACATGCGCAATGCCAATGCCCTCTATAAGAATAAGGCTGACCGCAGTGACTGCAACAACTACCGTGGAATCTCCCTGCTCTGCATAGTGGGGAAAGTCTTCGCTCTGGTTGTTTTAAACATGCTCCAGGAGCTGGCTGAGCGTGTCTTCCCTAAGGCACAGTGCGGCTTTCGAGCAGAGAGATCCACCATTGAACTGCTGTTTTCCCTTCGCCAGCTACAGGAGAAATGCCGCGAACAACAGATGCCCCTCTACGTTGCTTTCATTGATCTCACCAAAGCCTTTGACCTTGTCAGCAGACGTGGTCTCTTCAGACTATGAGAAAAGATCGGATGTCCACCAAAGCGACTAAATATCATCACCTCATTCCATGGCAATATGAAAGGCACAATTCAGCAAAGCGGCACCTCATTAGACCCCTTTCCTCTCCTGAGTGGTGTGAAACAGGGCTGTGTTCTCGCACCTACACTGTTTGGGATCTTCTTCGCCCTGCTGCTCTCACATGCGTTCAAGTCTTCAGAAGAAGGAATTTTCCTCCACACAAGATCAGGTGGCAGGTTGTTCAACCTTGCCCATCTACGAGCGAAGACCAAAGTACGGAAAGTCCTCATCAGGGAACTTCTCTTTGCTGATGATGCTGCATTAACATCCCACACAGAAGAGCATCTGCAGAGACACATCGACAGGATTGTGGCTGCCTGCAATGAATTTGGCCTAACCATCAGCCTCAAGAAAACAAACATCATGGGACAGGACGTCAGAAATGCTCCATCCGTCAATATCGGTGTCCACGCTCTGGAAGTGGTTCAAGAGTTCAGCTACCTAGGCTCAACTATCACCAGTAACCTGTCTCTAGATGCAGAAATCAATAAGTGCTTCGGAAAGGCGTCCAATGCTTTGTCCAGACTGGCCAAGAGGATGTGGGAAAATGGCGCACTGACATGGAACACAAAAGTCCGAGTGTTTCAAGCCTGTGTCCGCAGTACTTTCCTCAACGGCAGCGAGGCCTGGACAACGTATGTCAGTCAACTCATTCCATCCTCGCTGCCTCCAGAGAATCCTTGGCATCAGGTGGCAGGACCGAATCTCCAATGCAGATGTCCTCGAGGTGGCCAACACCCCCAGCTTATACACCCTACTGAGCCAGCGGCGTTTGAAATGGCTTGGCCATGTGAACTGCATGGAAGATGGCAGGATCCCCAAGGATGCATTGTACAATGAGCTCGTCACTGGTGTCAGACCCACTGGCCATCCATGTCTCCGCTTTAAAGACGTCTGCAAACGCGACATGAAGTCCTGTGACATTGACCACAAGTCGTGGAAGTAAGTTGCCAGTGATCACCAGAGCTGACAGACAGCCATAAAGGTGGGGCTAAAGAGTGGTGAGTCGAAGAGACTTAGCAGTTGGCAGGAAAAAAGACAGAAGTGCAAGGAGAGAGCCAACTGTGTAACAGCCCCGACAACCAATTTTATCTGCAGAGCCTGTGGAAAAATCTGTCACTCTAGAATTGGCCTTTATAGCCACTCCAGGTGCTGCTCCACAAACTACTGACCACCTCTAGGCGCTTCGCCATTGCCTCTCAAGACAAGGAGGCCAAAGAAGAATATCAACTGGTATAGTCTTAGTGCAAATGGCTTAAAGGGGGTGGAATTCTTCAAGTGCATACAGGAGAGCTTTTTGAGCCAGCACGCAGAAGGTCCGACAAGAAAAGTGGCAGTACTGGACCTAATCCTAGGGAATGAAGCTGGACAAGTGGTAGAAGTGTCAGTGGGGGAGCATTTCGGGGATAGTGACCATAACTCTGTAAAGATTTAAGGTAGTTATGGAAAAGGACAAAGATGGACCGGAAATAAAGGTACTGAATTGGGGGAAGGCCGATTTCAATATGATGAAACAGGATCTGGCCAAAGTGGACTGGGAGCAGCTGCTTGTAGGGAAGTCTACATCAGACCAGTGGGAGTCATTCAAAAAGGAAATCTTGAGAGTTCAGGGCCAACATGTTCCCATAAAGGTGAAAGGTAGGACCAACAAGTTAAGGTAACCCTGGATGTCAAGGATATGGAGGATTGGATAAGGAAAAAAAAGGAGGCTTATGGCAGATTCAGAGGGCTGGAAACAGTGGAGGCTCTAGAGGACTATCGAAAGTGTCGGGGGGGGGGGGTACGTAAAAATGTAATTAGGAGAACAAAGAGGGGACATGAGAAAACACTGGCGGGCAAGATAAAGGAAAATCTCAAGTTGTTTTATAAGTATATTAAGGGCAAGAGGATAACCAGGGAAAGAATAGGGCCCATTAAGGACCAAAGTGGCAATCTGTGTGTGGAGTCGGAAGACATAGGTGAGGTTTTAAATGATTACTTTTCATCTGTGTTCACTATAGAGAAGGACGATGAAGGTGTAGAGATCAGGGAGGGGGATTGTGATATACTTGAACAAATTAGCAGTGAAAGGGAGGAGGTATTAGCTGTTTTAGTGGGCTTAAAAGTGGATAAATCCCCAGGCCCACATGAGATGTATCCCAGGCCGTTATGTGAGGCAAGGGAGGAGATAGCCGGGGCTCTGACACAAATTTTCAAATCCTCTCTGGCCACAGGAGAGGTACCAGAGGAATGGAAGACAGCGAATGTGGTACCATTATTCAAGAAGGGTAGCAGGGATAAACCAGGTAATTACAGGCCGGTGAGTCTAACATCAGTGGCAAGGAAACTATTGGAAATAATTCTGAGGGACAGGATTAATCTCTACTTGGAGAGGCAGGGATTAATCAGGGAAAGTCAGTATGGCTTTGTCAGGGGGAGATCGTGTCTAACAAACTTGATTGAATTTTTCGAGGAGGTGATTAGATGTGTAGATGAGGGTAAAGCAGTTGATGTAGTCTACATGGACTTCAGTAAGGTTTTTGATAACGTCCCGCATGGGAGATTGGTTAAGAAGGTAAGAGCCCATGGGATCCAGGGTAATTGAGCAAATTGGATCCAAAATTGGCTTAGTGGCAGGAAGCAGAGGGTGATGGTCGAGGGTTGTTTTTGTGTGGAAGCCTGTGACCAGCAGTGTACCGCAGGGATTGGTGCTGGGACCCTTGCTGTTTGTCGTGTACATTAATGACTTAGACATGAATCTGGGAGGTATGATCAGTAAGTTCGCAGATGACACAAAAATTGGTGGTGTCGTAAATAGTGAGGAGGAAAGCCTTAGATTACAGGACGATATAGATGGGCTGGTAAGATGTGCGGAGCAGTGGCAAATTGAATTTAATCCTGAGAAGTGTGAGGTGATGCATTTTGGGAGGACTAACAAGGCAAGGGAATATACAATGAATGGTCGAACCCGAGGAAACACAAAGGGTCAGAGGGTCAGAGGGACCTTGGGGTATTTGTCCATAGATCACTGAAGGCAGCAGCACAGGTAGATAAGGTGGTTAGGAAGGCATATGGGATATTTGCCTTTATTAGCCAAGGCATAGAATGCAAGAGCAGGGAGGTTATGATGGAGCTGTATATAACGCTAATTAGGCCACAACTGGAGTACTGTATACAGTTCTGGGCACCACACTATAGGAAGGATGTGATTACACTGGAGAGGGTGCAGCGGAGATTCACCAGGATTTTGCCTGGGCTGGAGCATTTCAGCTATAAAGAGGGACTGGATAGTCTACGGTTGTTTTCCTTAGAGCAGAGAAGGCTGAGGGGGGGACCTGATTGAGGTCTACAAAATTATGAGGGGCATAGATAGGATAGATAGGAAGAAACTTTTTCCCTTAGCGGAGGGTTCAATAACCAGGGGACATAGATTTAAGGTAAGGGGCAGGAGGTTTAGTGAGGATTTGAGGAAAGGTTTTTCACCCAGAGGGTGGTTGGAATCTGGAACATACAGCCTGAAGGGGTGGTAGAGGCAGGAACCCTCACAACATTGAAGAAGTATTTAGATGAGCACTTGAAATGCCATAGCATACAAGGCTATGGGTCAAGTGCTGGAAAATGGGATTAGAATAGATAGGTGCTTGATGGCCGGCACAGACACGATGGGCTGAAGGGCCTGTTTCTGTGCTGTAGAACTCTATGACTCTTTCCAGCCTCTCTATGTCCTCCCCACAGCTTACCTTTCCACTGAGCTTTGTATCATCAGCAAATGTAGATACAGTGCTCGCTGTCTTTTCATCCAAGTCATTAATATAGAGTGTAAATAGCTGAGGCCCCAGCACTGATCCTTGAGGCACCCCACTATTCACTGCCTGCCAACTTGAAAATGCCCTATTTAAGCCCACATTCTGCTTCCTGCCTGTTAACCAATCCTCTAACCACGCTAATATATTACCCCCAACACCATGAGCCCTTATCTTGCCAATTAATCTTTTATGTGGCACCTTATCGAATGCCTTTTGAAAATCCAGGTATACTACATCTACTGGTTCCCCTTTATCTTTCCTACTAGTTGCAGCCTCAAAAAACTTTAATAAATTTGTCAAACAGGATCTCCTTTTAGTAAAGTCCTGCTGACTTGCTGGAATTATACTATGTTTTTCCAAGTTCAATGTTGAGACTTCTTTACTAACAGTTTCCAGCATCTTCCCAATGACTAATGTTAGACTAACTGGCCTATAGTTCCCTGTTTTCACTTTACCTCCTTTTTTCAAAAACGGCGTAACATTTGCCAACTTCTTATCTGATGGGATCATTCCTGAATCGAAAGAATTCTGGAAAACTATTGCCAGCGCATCCACTGTCTCTTCAGCTATCTCTTTTAGAACCCTAGGATTTAAGCCATCTGGTCCCGGGCACTTGTCAGATTTTAGTCCCTCAAGTTTCTCCAATACGTTTTCTCGGCTGATATCAATATCCTTAATTTCCTCACTCTTTTTAGCCCCTCGGTTACTGCCTATTTCCGGTATGGAACCAGTGTCTTCTACTGTGAAGACAGACACAAAATATTTGTTCAATGGCTCTGCCATGATGATTTCCCATGATGATTTCTCCTGTTTCTGCCTCTAAGGGACCAACATCTACTTTAGCTACTCGCTGCCTTTTTACATACTTATAAAAGCTCTTATAATCTGTTTCTATATTGCTGACTCGTTTACTCTCATATTCAATTTTTTCCCTTTTGATCAACTTTTTGTTGGCCCTTTGCTGGCTTCTAAAACACTCCCAATCCTCATTGCAACATTGTAAGCCTCTTCTTTTAGTCTAATATTCTCCTTAACTTCCTGAGTGAGCCACGGATGGGTCTTTCTTGACAAGTTTTTGCTTTTGAATGGAATGTACTTTTGTTGAACCCTTTGAATTGTTTCTTTAAATGTTTTCCACTGTTCATGTATCGCCATACCTTCCAGTCTATTTACCCAATTAACCTTAGCCAGTTTTCCCTTCATACCTTCGTAATTAGCTTTGTTTAAGTTTCAGATTCTTGTTTGTGATTGGAATGTGTCACTTTCAAACTTAACATGAAATTCAATGGTATTATGATCACTATTTCCCAGTGGATCTTTTATGATTACATTGCTTATTAACCCTACTTCATTACACAGTATGAGATCTAAGATAGCTTTATCTGTAGTTTGTTCTACAATGTATTGCTCCAAGAAACTGTCACAAAACCATTCTACAAACTCATTTTCCAAACCACTGTTGCCAATTTCATTTTCCTAGTCTATATGCCGATTAAAGTCTCCCACAACAGGGTAGCGCAGTGGTGCAGTGGTTAGCACTGCAGCCTCACAACTCCAGCGACCCAGGTTTTGTTCTGGGTACTGCCTGTGCGGAGTTTGCAAGTTTTCTCTGTGACCGTGTGGGTTTCCGCCGGGTGCTCAGGTTTCTTCCCACAGCCAAAGACTTGCAGGTTGATAGGTAAATTGGCCATTGTAAATTGCCCCTAGTGTAGGTAGGAGAATTGAGGGAAGGTGGGGATGTGGTAGGGAATATGGGATTAATGTAGGATTAGTATTTTCATTTAAAAAAAAATTTTATTTAGAGATACAGCACTGAAACAGGCCCTTTGGCCCATCGAGTCTGCGCTGACCATCAACCACCCATTTATACTAATCTTACATTAATCCCATATTCCCCACCACAACCCCACAATTCTCCTACCACCTACCTACACTAGGGGCAATTTACAATGGCCAATTTACCTATCAACCTGCAAGTTTGATGGTTGGCACAGACTCAGTGGGCTGAAGGGCCTGTTTCAGTGCTGTATCTCTCTGACAATTAATACATTACCTTTTTTACATGCTCCAATAATTTCCCATTTAATGTTCTGTTTAATAATATAACTACTGTTAGGGGGCCTGTAAACTTCTCCCACCAGTGTTTTCTGACTCCTGCTATTCCTAATTTCCAGCCAAACTGATTCTACTTCATATATAATATATAATATAAAATGAAAGCAAGAAATGCTGGAAATACTCAGCAGGACTGGCAGCCTCTGTGGAGAAAGAGGCAGAGTTAACATTTCAGGCCAGTGACCCTTCATCAGAACTGGCAGAGGCTAGAAATGTAATAGGTTTTAAGCAAGTAAAGCAGGGGTGGGGCAAGAGATAACAAAAGAGGTGTTGATAGGACAAGGTCACAGAAAATAACTGACCAGAAGGTCATGGAGCAAAGGCAAATGGTATGTTAATGGTGTGGTGAAAGACAAAGGGTTAGTACAGAGAGGGTGTTAATTGACAGAAAACTGAACAGCCTGGCACCAAGAACATGAAAAAACAGTGGGTAGGCGCAGTAGAACCAAACTAAAATAAAATAAAATAAAATAAACACATCAAAAGTAAAAAAGGAAAAAAAAGAAAAAATAACTAAAAATAAAAATAAAAAGGGGGGCCCGTCATGCTCTGAAATGATTGAACTCAATGTTCAGTCTGGTAGGCTGTAGAGTGCCTAATCGGTAAAGGAGGTGCTGTTCCTTGAGCTTGTGTTGATGTTCACTGGAACACTGCCGCAATCCCAGGACAGAGATGTGGTCATGAGAGCAGGGGGGAGTGTTGAAACGGCCAGCAACCGGAAGCTCGGGGTCATGCCTTCGGATTCTACTTCATGATCTTCTGAGGCCAGATCCTTTTTTATTCATGTCCTTATGTCATCCATTACTATCAGGGCTACCCCATCTCCTATGTCATTCTGCCTGTCTCTCCAAAATATTGTGTACCCTGGAATATTCATTTCCCATCCTTGACCAATTAAAAGGAGAATGGTACAGGCTCAGCAACAACTGTGTGCGGTATTGGCAGACCTGCCAGGCACACTTCCTACAATTCGACAAAGGATTGAACATTTATGGAGTGATGCTGCAGGGCTTTTCAACCACATAATCTTCCATTGAGCATTTGGCCACCTCATTTGGAAGTTTTATCAGGGTACACAAATAAATCCCTGCAGGCTCAAATGGTAGCCTTGCATATTATGGCCATTGATATGTTTTTTAACATTGAAAAACTGGCAGATAGTGGGCTTACAAGGCATCATTGATCAATTTCAAGCAGCTCCCCTGCAAAGAAACAAGAGCTGCTGGCCCAAGATAGTGATAAGGGAGTAGAAAGTGCTCACCCATTGTTCATCATTCCAGTACAGCCCCCTTCCTAACCACCGGCAGTCAGTGCCTGACATGTTACCTCCTCTCCTGCTGACTGAGTTTGCACTTGCACAAATGCAGGTGAAGCTCTCATTGATAGGGGCTCTCATGGGCTCCAAACCCAGAGGTCATTGACTGCAAACACCTCATAACACCAAACAAGGAACAGAGCAGTCTGCCATTACCTCTGCTTAAACCACAGGGGTAGCACCTCACAGAATTGTCATAAATAGAAAGAGGAAGGCTTTATAGATCACCAAGATTAAGCACCTGGGTGTATTGCTTATAATTCATTCGTGGCATGTGGGCATTGCTGGCACGACCAACATTTATTGCCAATCCCTAATTTTCCTTGAGACAACTAAATGTCTTGCTAGGGCATTTCAGAGGGCAGTTAAGAGGGAACCACTTTGTCAAGATTATTAATCTATTGGAGCATATTAAATATTTAAATTTTTACTATGTTTCCGTGTGCCCCATTCTTGAATGGCGAGCGCCCAATCTGCTTTTCATTTGAACTTGTCGTACTCCATTCTTTGAGGTCCAACCCTAATATTGTCGTAAAACCTGCTACAAGGCTGGTGTTGATGTTGATTAGCATACCAAAGTCTACCTAGCAGAGGCCAAACACCAACTCTCTGACACTTCCTCCTGCCTCCACCTGGACCATGACCCCACCACCAAACATTAAGCCACCTTGTCCAAGATTGTCACTGACCTCATCTTCCATGGAGTTCTTCGATCCATGAACTCAACCTTCATAGTCCCTCAAACCCAAAAAGCATGCTTCTACCTCCTTTCCAAGATCTACAGACCCTCTGTTTCAGTCTGTTCCTGCCCCACTGAACTGATTATTTCCTATCTCAACTCTACTTTTTCTCCCCTTGTCCAGTCTCTTCCCAGCTACATCCGTTACTCTTCTGATGCCCTCCGTCACTTTAATAGTTTCCAGTTTCCTGGCCCTGTCAACTTTTCTCCATAGACATCCAATCCCTCTACACCTCCATTCCTCACGAGGATGGATGGAGGGCTTTCTGTTTCTTCCTTGAATGGAGGCCCAACCATTCCCCATTCATCAATACCCTCCTCTGCCTGGCTAAAACTGCTTTTTTTATTCGTTCATGGGGTATGGGCGTTGCTGAAAAGGCCAGGATTTATTGTCCATTTCCAATTGCCCTTGAGAAGGTGGTGGTGTGATGCCTTCTTGAACCGCTGCAGTTCATGTCGGGTAGGTACACACACAATGCTGTTAGGAAGGGAGTTCCAGGATTTTGACCCAGCGATAGTGAAGGAACGGCAATATAGTTCTAAGTCAGGATGGTATGTGACTTGGAGGGGAACTTGCATGTGGTGGTGTTTCCATCTAACTGCTGCCCTTGTCCTTCTAGGTGGTAGAGGTCACAGGTTTGGAAGGTGCTATCAAAGGAGCCTTGGTGCATTGCTGCAGTACATCTTGTAGATGGTACACAGTGCTGCCACTGTGCGTTGGTGGTGAAGGGAGTTAATGTTTGTAGATGGGGTGCCAATCAAGCAGGCTGCTTTGTCCTGGATGGTGTCGAGCTTCTTGAGTATTGTTGGAGCTGCACCTATCCAGGCAAGTATATTCCATCACACTCCTGACTTGTGCCTTGTAGATGGTGGACAGACTTTGGGGAGTCAGGGGGTGAGTTTCTCAACACAGGATTCCTAGCCTCTGACCTGCTCTTGTAGCCACGGCAATATAGTTCCAGGTCAGAATGGTGTGTGACTTGGAGGGGAACTTGCAGGTGGTGGTGTTCCCATGCATTTGCTGCCCTTGTCCTTCTAGTTGGTAGAGGTCGTGGGTTTGGAAGGTGCTGTCTAAGGAGCCTTGGTGCATTGCTGCAGTGCATCTTGTAGATGGTACACACTGCTGCCACTGTGCGTCGGTGGTGGAGGGAGTGAATGTTTGTAGATGGGGTGCCAATCAAGCAGGCTGCTTTGTCCTGGATGGTGTCGAGCTTCTTGAGTGTTGTTGGAGCTGCACCCATCCAGGCAAGTGGAGAGTATTCCATCACACTCCTGACTTGTGCCTTGTAGATGGTGGACAGGCTTTGGGGAGTCAGGAGGTGAGTTACTCGCCTCAGGATTCCTAGCCTCTGACCTGCTCTTGTAGCCACGGTATTTATATGGCTACTCTAGTTCAGTTTCTGGTCAATGGCAACCTCCAGGATGTTGATAGTGGGGGATTCAGCGATGGTAATGCCATTAAATGTCAAGGGGAGATGATCAGATTCTCTCTTGTAGAGATGGTTATTGCCTGGCACTTTTGTGGCATGAATGTTACTTGCCACTTATCAGCCCAAGCCTGGATATTGTCAGGTCTTGCTGCATTCCTACACTGACTGCTTCAGTATCTGAGGAATCGCGAATGGTGCTGAACATTGTGCAATCATCAGCAAACATCCTCACTTCTGACCTTATGATTGATGGTAGGTCGTTGAAGAAGCAGCTGAAGTTGGTTGGGCCTAGGACACTACCCTGAGGAACTCCTGCAGTGATGTCCTGGAGCTCAGATGATTGACCTCCAACAACCACAACCATCTTCCTCTGCGCTAGGTACGACTCCAACCAGCGGAGAGCTTTCCCCTGATTCCCATTGACTCCAGTTTTGCTCGGGCTCCTTGATGCCATACTCGCTTAAATGCTGCCTTGATGTCAAGGGCAGTCACTCTCACCTCACCTCTTGAGTTCAGTTCTTTTGTCCATGTTTGAACCAAGGCTGTAATGAGGCCAGGAGCTGAGTGGCCCTGGTGGAACCCAAACTGAGTATCACTGGGCAGGTTATCGCTAAGACACTTGGTAGCACTGTCGATGACACCTTCCATCACTTTACTGATGATTGAGAGTAGACTGATGGGGCGGTAATTAGCTGTTTGTGTACGGGGCATACCTGGGCAATTTTCCACATTGCCGGGTGGATACCATTGTTGTAGCTGTACTGGAGCAGCTTGAATAGGGGCATGGCTAGTTCTGGAGCACATGTCTTCAGTACTATTTCCGGAATATTGTCAGGGCCCATCGCCTTTGCAGTATCCAGTGCCTTCAGTCATTTCTTGATATCACGGTGAGTGAATCGAATTGGCTGAAGACTGGCATTCGTAATGCTGGATCATTCACTCGGCACTTCTGGCTGAATTCACACATTGAATAACTTCTGCACTCACTTGCTGCAAATCAAAGGTGTTGCTATTGGGAACCTGCATGGGTCCTACCCATGCCTGCCTTATTGTGGGATATGTGGAGCATTCTTTGTTCCAGCCCGATTCAGGCCCTCATCTCTTTCTCTGGTACATTGATGACTTTATCAATACTGTTTCCTGCTCTCACCCTGAACTGGAAAATTTCATCAACTTTGCTTCCAAGTTCCACCCTTCTCTTCTCTTCACATGTCCTGTTTCTGACTCTACCCTTCCGTTCCTTGACTTCTCTTTCTCCATTTCTGGGAATAGGCTATCAACCAATATTCACTATAAGCCCACTAACTCCCACGGCTACCTCAACTACACTTCCTCACAATCCAATTCCTGTACGGACTCAATTCCATTCACCCTTTTTCTCCATCTCGTCACATTTGTTCTGATGATGCAACCTTCCAAACTAACACTTCTGATAACTTTTTCTTCAACCAAGAATTCTCCCCCCCCCCACCCACCCACCGCCACCACACCGTGGTTGACAGTGTCCATTCCATTTCACGCATTTCTGCTCTCACCCTTTCCCCTCCCTCAAGGGTTCCCATGTCCTCACCTTCCACCCCACCAGCCTCTGTGTTCAACGGAGCATATTCTGCCATTTTCACCACCTCCAGTGTGATGTCACCGCCATGCACATCTTCCCCTTCCCTCCGCTTTCAGAATTCTGAAGGGACCATTCCTTCCACAACACCCTAGTCCACTCCTCAACCACCCCAACAACTCCTCCCCTTCCCACAGCACCTTTTCATGCAAGTGCGGGTGATGCAACACCTTCATTTTTACCTCCTCCTTTCTCACCATCCAAGGCCCCATACACTCCTTCCAGGTGAAACAGTGATTTGCTTGTACTACTTTCAATTTAGTATACTGTATTCGCTGCTCAAGAATCATTTTCCTCTACACTGAGGAGACCAAACGTAGATTTGGTGACTGCTTTGAGTAATACCATTCATTCCGCAAGTGTGATACCAGACCCTGTTGCTTGTCATTTTAATTCTCCAACAATAAAAACAGAAAATGATGGAAATACTCAACAGGTCTGGCAGCATCTGTGGAAATAGAAATAGAGTTAAAATTTCGGGTCGATGACCCTGCATCAGAACTGGGAAAGGTTAGAAATGTAATAGGTGTTAAGTAGGTCAACTGGGGGAGTGGGGAGAAAGAACAAAAGGGAAAGTTGCAACACATAAATCATAGAATCATAGAATGGTTACAGCATAGAAGGAGGTCATTCAGCCCATCATGTCCATGCTGACTCTCTGGATGTGCAACTCACCTAGTTCCACTACGCTGCCTTTGCCACGTAGCCCTGAATTTTTTTTTGCTTCAGATAATTATTCAATTCTCTTTTGAAAACCACACTTTGCCTCCATCACTCACTCAGGCAGTGCATTCCAGATCCTAACCACGCACTGCGGAAAACAATTTTTCTTCCGAATGGCCTCCTTCTATGCTATAGACATTCTATGATTCTCATGTCACCATTGCTTCTTTTGCCAATCACCTTAAATCGGTGTCCTCTGGTTCTTGACCCTTCCGCCAACAGGAACAGTTTCTCCCTATCTACTCTGTCGAGACCCCTCCTGATTTTGAACATCCCTATTAAATCTCCTCTTAATCTTCCCCTAGGAAAACAGCCCCAGCTTCTCCGATCTATCTACCTAACTGAAATTCCATATCCTTGGATCCATTCTTGTGAATTTTTTCTGCACCTTTTCTAATGCCTTCACATCCTTCTTAAAGTGTGGTACCCAGAACTGGACATGGTACACCAGTTGAGGCCGAACCAGGGTTTTATAGAGATACAGCCTAACTTACTTGCTTTTTTACTCTATGCCCCTATTTATAAAGCCCAGGATCCCATATGCTTTATTAACCGCTTTCTCAACCTGCCCTGGCACTTTCAATGATTTGTCCACAAATACCCCCAAGAACCTCTGCTCCTGTGCCCTTTTAGAATTGTATCCTTTATTTTATATTGCCACTCCAGAGAGACAATAAAAGCTTCTACAAATATATAAAAAGGAAGAGAGTAGCTAAAGTAAGCGTTGTTCCCTAAGAGGAATTAATAATGGGAGACAAGGAAATGGCAGAAACTTTGAACAAGTATTTTGTATCAGTCTTCACAGTAGAAGACACAAAAAGCATTCCAAGAATAGAAGAAAATCAAGTGGCAAAAGGGAGGGAGGAACTTAAAACAATCACGATCGCTAATGAAAAAGTACTCGGAAAACTAATGGGACTAAAGGCTGATAAGTCCTCTGGACCTGATGGCCTGCATCTGAGGGTCTTAAAAGAAGTGGTTGCAGAGATAGTGGATGCATTGGTTGTAACCTTCCAAAATTCCCTCAGTTTCTGGCAAGGTTCCAGTGGATTGGAAAATTGCAAATGTAACACCTCTATTCAAGAAAGGAGGGAGGCAGAAAACAGGAAACTATAGGCCAGTTAGTCTAACCTCTGTCATTGGGAAAGTGCTAGAATCCTTTTTGAGGAAGTAGTAGCAGGATATTTAAAAAATCATCATGCAATCCGGCAGAGTCAACATGGTTTTATGAAAGGGAAGTTGTGTTTGACAAATTTATTAGAGTTCTTTGAGGATGTAACAAACAGGGTGGATAAAGGGGAACCAGTAGATGTGGTGTATTTGGATTTCCAAAAGGCATTCAATAAGTTGACACAAAAAGGTTACTACACAAGATAAGAGCTCATGGTGTTGGGGGTAATATATGGACAGAGGATTGGCTAACTAACAGGAAACAGAGAGTCAGGATAAATGGGCATTTTCACATTGGCAAATTATAGCTAGTGGAGTGCAACAGGGATCAGTGCTGGGTCCTCAAATATTTACGATCTATATTAATGACTTGGATGAAGGGACCAAATGTATTGTCACATTTGCAGACGATACAAAATTAGTTAGGAAAGTAAATTGTGAGGAGGACACAAGGAGTCTGCAAAGAAACCTGGATAGGTTAAGAGCGCAGGCAAAAATTTGGCAGATGGAGTATAATGTGGAAAAATGTGAGGTTGGCTACATTGACAGGAAGAATAGAAAAATAGACTATATTTAAATAGAGGGAGACTGCAGAATGTTGCGGTACAGAAAGATTTGGGTGTCCTTGTACATGAATCACAAAATGTTAGCATGCAGGTACAACAAGTAATTAGGACGGCAAATGAAATGTTGGCATTTATTGTAAGGGGAATAGAATATAAAAGTAGGGAAATCTTGCTACAACTGTACATGGAGTTGGTGAGACTGCACCTCGAGTACTACATACAGTTTTAGTCTCCTTACTTAAGGAAGGATATACTTGCATTGGAAGCAGTTCAGAGAAGGTTCACTCGGCTGATTCCTGGGTTGAAGGTTTTGTCGTATGAGGAAAGGTTGAGCAGGTTGGGTCTATACTCATTGGAGTTTAGAAGAATGAGAGGGGACCTTATTGAAACATATAAGATTCTGAGGGGGCTTGACAGGGTCGATGCTGAGAGGATGTTTTCCCTCATGGGGGAATCTAGACTAGGGGGCATAGTGTCAGAATAAGGGGTCACCCATTTAAGACAGAAATGCGGAGGAATTTCTTCTCTCATAGAGTTGTTAATTTTTGGATTTCTCTTCCCCAGAGAGCAGTGGAGGCTGGGTCATTGAATATATTCAAGGCTGAGTTAGACAGATTTTTGATCTACAAGGAAGTCAAAAGTTATGGGGGGCCGACAGGAAAGTGGAGTTAAGGCCACAAGCAGATCAGCCATGCTCTTATTGAATGGTGGAGCAGACTCAAGGGGCCGAATGGCCTACACCTGCTCCTATTTCTTGTGTTCTTATTGTTCCTTGTTTTTCCTACCAAAATGAATCACTTCACACTTCTCTGGATTAAATTTCCTTTGCTACTTCTCCTCTCATTCCATCAGCCTCTCATTCCATTATTGCAAGTTTGGTATCATTTGCAAATTTTGAAATTGTGCCTTGTACACCAAAGTATAGGTCTTAAAATTTAGAATGTTAATGGCAGATACCTCCTCTGGACACATCTTTTGTTTCTTTACTTGTTCCATTTCTACTCCCTTTAACTCTGCCCCACCAATTCTTTTGTCATTTATGTCCCCCGACCTTCGCTTTTGTTCTTTTTCCACCCTCCCCCATTTGACCTACTTAAAACCTATTACATTTCTAACTTTTCCCAATTCTGATGAAAGGTCATTGACTGTTTCTCTTCCCACAGGTGGTGCCAGATCTGCTGAGTGTTTCCAGCATTTTCTGTTTTTATTTCAGCGGTACTTGGACCCCGAAATCTCTTTGTTCATCCACAGTTCCCAACTTTTTGTCTTTTAGAAAATACTCTACCCTTCTTGAGTCCAAAGTAGGTGACCTCACGCTTTCCCAAATGAAACCCCACCTGTCACAGTTTTTCTCGCTCACCTAATCTATCAACGTCCAACTAATTTTTGCTCCCATCCACACTATTTACAGTGTCACCCAATTTAATGTCCAACCGCAAACTTAGATATGTGGCTCTCTATCTATTTGTTTAAGTCATTTATAAATATAGTGAAAAGCTGAGATGCCAATGCAGATCCCTGGGGAACACCATTATTCATATCCTGTCAATTTGAGTGCATCCTGTTTCCATTGTCTCCTACCTCCTAACTCATTTACTATCAAGCTAATAGGTTGCCTCCAATTCCAGGTGCTCCAATTCTTTCTTGTTAAGTCTGTTATGTTGAACCTTGTCGAATGCTTCTTCATTTTTTTTTAATGCCCTGGGCTGGAAAACATCAAGTCCCAGAGATGTGTGTATCTTTAATCTCATTAGTTTCTCCATGACTATTTTATAAACTTTTATTAAATCTAGTTGGTTCTGTGATTCATTTTTATTTTTTCTTCTATCTGGTACTTTATCCTCATCCTGTACTGTGAAAACCGATACAAAGTAACTATTTAGTGAGTCTGCCATTTCCTCATTTCCAATTACTATATCACTCGTGTCTGTCATCAAGGGACCCACATTGCTCTCAACCAACCTCTTTCTCTTAATATATTAAAAAAAACCTGTTGTATTGTCCTCGTCGGATGAGAAGTCCTGAACGCTTCTTCTGCCTGGTGATTATCCTTGAGATCCTTTCTGCTGAGTACTGAACGCTGCCTCCAGTCCAGTCCAGACACCTAAAGCACAACTTCAGGCTTGCACAATGACACATCTGTCATCATATGGCTCTAGTTGGATCTCTCCTGATGTTGCTTGGTGGGGTTCCTCAGAGTTATCACCAGCCAGGTTTGTCCCTAAGCAGCCATTCTTTCATCTTCATTCCGGGTTGAAACATGTTGGAATGTTGGACTGCCACAGTATGAAAGCATCGTGGCAGCTCCCAGGGAATTTGGTGCAGTTTTGTATTAACCTTTTTTGTCCTTACACATCAGCTGCACATTGATGGAATGAAATCCTGTGCAGTTTATAAATGCTTCTGGTTTGCCAGGGGTGTAATTGATGGCACCTTGCACCTGTTGGAAGCCAGCCAAAGATGCAAATCATTATGTATAGCAGACTGCAAGATCCATGTTACTTTTCTGTTAGCAGCCTGAAAAGAGCTGGAGGCAAAGAAATTAAGGGTGTGGGGACTTTCATAGCCACTGGTAATGTGCAACCATCTAGTTCAAAACGGAGCAGGTCTCCTTCTCGGAGGCTGCAGATATCTGCAACAAACTCATGTGACAATCTCAGTCTTCATACGCACTGCTCTTCTGAAATGTCAAGGAGCCTGAGCTGCTTGTCTCTAGACCCTATAAGGTGAGTCTAACGTAGCGTGAACTCATCCTCTCTGTTGCAGCCTTCTCAGGTGGCCACCTCATGCTCTGGCCACGTCACATCCTTGTTGCCTTTGATCCTCATTCTCCTTCTCTTTTTCAGCCTAATTGAGAGCAGCGTGGCACCAGCCATCATGAACTTCTTTATCTGATCATTTCAAAACTCTCCAAATCATACTCTTGCATCAGGTACTCTCACCAAGCCATAGTCCACAAGGAACTAAGGAAGGGCCTGTGAGTGCTAAACCTTCTCTGGTCTCCTTTATTTTAACCCATCCTGATGAAATGATTAACAAAATCACACCCATTTCATTTGTGATTTTCTTGACAAGTTGCAGCAATTAAATTCCAATTGTATTATGGGACCCTGTTATAAATATGTTAATGAGCCTCCCCATCCCTGACCCGTTCCTGTCTGGATTTGGGGTTTATATTGGGCCCATGATGTCTAAGGCATAATCCTGTTGGTGGGATCATGGATCCTGTAAAATATTTCCCATTTCATCATTTCCCTCTCCAGGGCAAAAGTAATGGGGGCAACAGCAATACCTCTGTATATGGGCTAATATATTAATCAAGCATTATTTGAGGAAAAACGTGCATCAGGTTTTGCATGTGGAAGTGCATGTTTCAACTATCAATGAAGCCAATTCGGTCAACATGGGTGAATACTTAACAGGAAAACATGAAGGTTAGTCACAATAAGGGCAAGCAAGTTTTGCATGTAAATTATGCCTGTGACAGACTGTGACATTTGATAATTTGTGTCTTGCCTGCACTAGGAATTTAATTAAAATATGTTTATGACAAAAATTACAACCTTAATAGTAGATGTGTACATATGAGAAGGCAGGAATATAGACAGACATAGTAAGGATAACCAACCATTTATGTAACTCGTCAAACTGATATCAAAACACCATGAAATTTAACATTGACATTATAGCCGCAAAATTCGGTAAGGCAATGCGTGACTAACCCACACCCATTGCTTCCAAGGCAGGCAGCATGTAAATTTAAATGATTGTAACATGCAGCCAGCCCAATCGTGTGTTGAGTGACTGTGCACCTCATCAGGGGGCCCAAAATCATGAGATGTGAGCACCAGTTAATGCTAGTCTGCACTACTTAAAGCCAGCCTGCACCTCTCGAAAGGAGGGGTGCATTGTGGCTGGAGCAGGTGCTGGAGGTCATTCTATAACTAATTCTGACCTGGGAAAAACAGAACAATGGCACAGCATGGAAGAGCAATAGGCGCCAACGCTTTCCAATGCTGCCTTGGTTGAGAAGGTACAGAGGAAGAAAGAGGTGCTTTGTTCACAGGGGGCCAGAAGGCTCTCCAGACAAGCGCTCAAAAGGCAGTGAGAGTAGTTAGCTGTGCCGGTGAATCCCAGAAGTCTAATCCTGAGCACCTGGATGCAGTGCAGCAAGAAATTCAAAGACCGCACACGAGTGGTCAAGGTCAATAAATACTTTTCAAAATGCCACATCCCCCTAACTGCCCGACTAGCCTCATACACTGCTCAGTGCACCACACCCTCAACACTCACCTACCAACAATCTCCATCAATCATGACTAATACTTAACAATCAAACCTTCACCTCACCCTCACACACTTAGCACTGCTGCTAGCATCACACCTACATTTCACGGCTTGCACACACTGCCAGCTATTCAACCATGAAAGCCAATTTCCCCAAACACATTGCACCACACTCACTGAAATACTTCCCTTTCCCTTAAAGGACAAGGAGGTAGCAGGAGCTAACTGTTGGGGGACTGCGTGCCTGCGTGGCCTATACCCCATGGAGGAGACAGTACTCACCATCATTGGAGCAGCCATAACTGAGGCCGAGGCCAGCAGTCGGGCTGTAACAATCGAAGATGATGTATGCTCATACGTAATCCTCCATCTCAAATCCCATTTCCACCTCTCCCACACTCTCTGATTTACAAGCTTAAGCATATGCCTCTTGCTTTTCCCATACCTCCATCCCACTCCCCTTCCAGAACCTTAGTCTTGTGCCTCTATGATACCCAAGAACTACAACTGACCAGGCAGTGGTGGAAGAGAGGAGTAAAAGAGGAGGGAGACAATGATGAAAAAGAAACATCATCACTCACTCTCAGACCCGCAGCCACCAACTCAGATATTGACATTTAGAGGAAAGCTTAGAGGCGGGATCTGCATATGGTGAGACATCAGGTATGAGTGGCCTGCAGCCAGGGTAGGGGACAAGGGAAGTGCAAGTGTCAGCTTACCAGAGGACAAGGTCACACATGGCTTCTGCTGTTGAGGTGTCAGATGAGAACTTTGATGGGGCAGCATGCAGGAAAAGGCTGGTGGGTATCCACACAGAAATGCTTGGTGCATTGGAAGTCTGCCAAACAGCGTGTGGTCACTGTCAAGGAACATGGAAAAGTCTGGTACCAACTTGGTCCTGGGCTTTCCACAGAGCTTGGAGCCCATCCTTTTCTGCATGGAAGTGGTGGCCAACTCCATGAGCACATTTGATACAGCATCTGATAACCAATGCCTCAGCTTCTATTGCAGCACAAGCAGAAGTCACCCATGTCTGGTTGCTACAGTGGAAGCTCAGACCTCTATATTGCAAGCTTACACTGCTGCCATCATAGCATTTGTTTTAATCATTCAGTGGGTGTGCTTGTCACTAATACATCACTATTCGACCTCAGTTTGGACTTTGTATTATCTGTACTTTAGATTGAATAGGAAAATTTGTACAAGATCAAGTATTTATTTTATTTGTTCTTGGGATGTGAGCCTCACTGATAAGGCCAGCATTTATTGCCCATTCCTAATTGCTCCTGAGAAGGTGTTAGTGAGCCACCTTCTGGAACCGCTGCATTCCGTGTGGTGCAGGTATACCCATAGTGCTGTTAGGGAGGGAGTTCCAGGATTTTGACCCAGCAACTGTGAAGGAACAGCAATATATTTCCAAGTCAGGATGGTGTGTGACTTGAAGGGGAACTTGCCAGTGGTGGCGTCCTATGCGCCTGCTGCCCTTGTTCTGGGCGGTAGAGGTTGCGGATTTGGAAAGTGCTGTTGAAGAAGCCTTGGCAAGTTGCTGCAGTGCATCTTGTAGATGGTACTGCTGCCATGGTGCGCCAGTGGTGATGGGAGTGAAGTTTAAGGCGGTGGATGGGTGCCAATCAAGCAAATTGCTTTTCCTGGATGGTATCGAGCTTCTTGAGTGTTGTTGGAGCTGCATCTATCCAGTTCAGTGGAGAATGTTCCATCACACTCCTGACTTGTGCCTTGTAAATGGTGGACAGGCTTTGGGGAGTCAGGAGGTGAGTTACTTGCTACAAAGTTCCCAGCCTCTGACCTGCTCTTGTAGCTACAGTATTTATCTGGCTGGTCCAGTTAAGTTTCTGGTCAATGGTGAGCCCCAGGATGTTGATGGTGGGGGGGTTCAGTGATGGGAATGCCATTGAATGTCAAGAGGAGGTGGTTAGGTTCTTTCTTTTTGGAGCTGGTCATTACCCGGCACTTGTGTGGCACAAATGTTCCTTGCCATTTATCAGCCTAAATCATGCAGTTATAGATTGCTTCATTGTCTGAGGAGTTTCAAATGAACGGAACACTGTGCAATCATTAGCAAAAATCCCCGCTTCTGACCAGATGATGGGGTGAAGGTCATTGATGAAGCAGCTGAAGATGCTTGGACCTAGGAGTTACTGAGGTACTCCTGCACTAATGTCCTGGGGCTGAGATAATTGGCTTCCAACAACCAGAATCATCTTCCTTTGTGCCAGTGTGACTCCAGCCAGTGGAGAGTTTTTCCCTGATTCCCATTTACTTCAATTTTACTAGGGCTGTTTGATGCCTCACTCGATCAAATGCTTGATATCAGGGGCAGTTACTCTCACCTCACCTTTTGAATTCAGCTCTTTTGTCCATGTTCGGACCAAAGCTGTAATGAGGTCTGGAGCGGGGTAGTCCTGGAAGAAAACAAAGTGCGCATCGGTGAATAGGTTATTGTTGTGTATGTGCTGCTTGATAGCACTGTTGACGACACCTTCCATCACTTTGCTGATGATTAAGAGTAGACTGATGGGATGGTAATTGGCCAGTTTGGATTTGTCCTGCTTTTTGTGGACAGGACATACCTAGGCAGTTGTCCACTTTGTCAGGTAGATGCCAGTGTTGTAGCTGTGCTGGAACAGCTGGGCAAGAGGCACGAAGATCTGGAGATACGTGTGCAAAGGGACTTGTTGGGTGTCACACATTGTCCTCCAACACATTGCTAGGACTCCTGAGGCACTGCCCTGTGGAAGTTGCAGTGGCACTGTGGAGCACAAACCTGCTGTCCTCTCTCAGGATGTCAGCATTCATGTGTGTGAATGTAGAATTGAGGTTATATTTACTGATACCGTAGTTGGATGAGTCAGTCACAGACAGCCTGCCCAGAATTGGGATGTGTCGGTTGCCTACTCCCTTTCTTTCTCCTCCTCCTCTTGCTCCTTCTCCCTCTCCTCCTCCTCCTCTTTCTCTTACCTACTTCTTGGCATATACCTGCTGAGAAGGGTTGTGCCCTCATGGTAATAAGGTTGTGCAGCATTCAGTAGACAACAAAAGGCCTCCTCCAGAGTGATCATAGAATGGTTACAACACAGAAGGAAGCTATTTGGCCTGTTGAATCAGTGCCTTCTCTCTGCAACAACAATCCAGCCAGTCACACCCCCACGCCCTTTCCCAGTAGCTCTGCAGTGTACTTATCTAATTCCCTTTTGAAAGCCATAGTTGAATCTGCCACCACCACACTCTCAGGCAGTGCATTCCAGATCATAACCACTTGACTTTGGTTCTTTTGCCAATCACCTTAAATCTATGTCCTCTGGTTCTTGACCCTTCCACCAATGGGAACAGTTTCGCCCTATCTACTTTGTCTAGAGCTCTTATGATTTTGAACGCCTCTATCAAATCTCCTCTCAATCCTCTCTGCTGTAGAGAGAACAACCACAGAATTTCCAATCTATCCATGTGCCTAAGTTCCTCATCCTTGGAGCCATTCTCATAAATCTTTTCTGCACCCTCTCTAAGGCCCTCACATTTTTCCTGAAGTGTTGTGCCCAAAATTCGACACAATATTTCAGTTGAGGCCTAACCAGTGTTTTGTAAAGTTCACCACAACTTCTTTGCTTTTTTATTCTATGCCTCTATTTATAATGCCCAGGATCCCATATGCCTTGAAACCTACTTTCTCAACCTGCCCTGCCATCTTCAATGATTTGTGCACATATACCCCAGGTCTCTCTGTTCCTGGACCCTCTTTAGAATTGTACCCTTTATTTTATATTGCCTCTCCTCTTTCTTCCTACCAAAATACATCACTTTGCACTTCTCTGTGTTGAGTTTCACCTGCTACATAACTGCCCATTCCACCAACCTGTCTATGTCCTCTTGAAGTCTACATGCTCCTCACTGCTCTCTGCACTTCCAAAATTCTGTCAGGAAATTGTGCCCTGTACATCTAAGTCAATAATATATGTCAAGAAAAACAGTGGTCCTAGCACCCACTCGCACGGAACCCCACTTAACCTTCCTCTAGTCCGAAAAACAATTTTTCACTGCTGCTCTCTGTTTCCTGCCCTTTAGTCAATTTCATATCCATGCTGCCACTGCCCCTTTTATTCCACAGGCTTCAATTTTTCTGACAGAGTAGAATTTCAAAATTTGCCAATGATACCAAATGTGGAGGAGAGGCAAAGAGTGAGGATGATACGATCGCCTGCAACAAGACAGATAGGCTAGCAAAATGGACAGGCAAGTGGCAGAGGAATTTAATACAGCCAAGTGTGAGGCCTTGCACTTTGGCAGAAAGCATTGGGAGAGGCAATATTATAGACTTAAAGGTGCAGTTCTAAAGAATTTGCAGGAACAGAAAGACCTGGGGGTCCATGTGTATCAATCCTTGAAGGTGGTAGAAAATATTGAGAGTGTGGTTAGTAATGTATATGAAATCTTGGGCTTCATAAATAAAGGCATTGAGAACAAAAGCAGGGAAATTATGCTGAACCTTCATAAACCTTTGGTTAGGCCCCAACTGGAGTATTGTGTCCAGTTCTGGTCACCACACTATAGGAAGGATGTCAGAAGCCTTGAGAGGGTGCAGAGCAGATTAACCAGAATGGTTTCAGGGATGGTGAATTTTAACTACAAGGTTAGGTTGGAGAATCTGGGGTTGTTCTCCCTGGAGCAAAGGAGATTGAGGGGAGATTTTAATAGGTGTACATGATTATGACAGGCTTAGGTAAGTTAGACGGGGAAACACTGATTAAACCATTAACCATTAACTGATGGTTCAAGGACTAGAGGACACAGATTGAAGGTTTTGGGCAAGAGAGGTGGGAAAATATGAGGAAGAACTTTTTTATACAGCGAGTGGTTATGACCTGAAACTCACTGATATGAGGGTGGTGGAAGCGAAGGCAATCAATAATTTCAAAAAGAAATTGGATGGGCACTTGAAGAAAATAGACTTGCAGGGCTACGGGTATCGAGCGGGGAGTGGGACTGACTACATTGCTCTGCAGAGAGTTGGCATGGACTCGATGGGCCAAATGGCTTCCTTCTGCGCTGTAAATGACTCTATAGCCGGGATTTTATGTGGCCCCCCCTCCCCCTGAGGCGGGGTCGGAGGCAGGCGGGCACAGAGTATTGCGACGGGTGGCGAAGAGGGGGGCAGAGGGCTTGTCACCTCCCTGTTGCCAAGCAATCTTCCCGGGGGCAGGATAGGCCAACGATGGTCTTCCCACCCTGAAGCTAATTTTGGCCCTAAGATGGACTATTAATGACAATTAAGGGCCTCTTCCCGCCACCACTGGGATCTTAACAGCAGCAGGGGGGGCGGGAGGACTCCTTGGAAAACGAGGTGCCCTCCCTGTGGTCTTGGGGGGAGATGCCCTCCCACGGAAGACCCCCACCGGGAACCAATTCACCCCCCCCGAACCCCCTTCCTGCAGACCAAATGCCCAACACCCTCAGCCCACATCACCAGAGCCATCCGGACTGGCCTCGGCAACCTCGCCTCACCTACCTCTTCCCTGGTGTTCCAGCACTGGGCCTGGGTCTGAGGCCTCTGCAGTACCAGCACTGCCGATACTGCTGAGCTGCCAGTCCTGTGATTGGCTGGCAGCT
The DNA here is from genome assembly GCF_036365525.1 of Heterodontus francisci. Taxonomy (NCBI): domain Eukaryota; kingdom Metazoa; phylum Chordata; class Chondrichthyes; order Heterodontiformes; family Heterodontidae; genus Heterodontus; species Heterodontus francisci. The sequence continues at coordinate 161,132,334 of NC_090375.1, read as the reverse complement.
GTTGTGGGTGGGATTTCAATCCCTATTAAGTCTTTGAAGGGACTGGGATCCTGCCTCCTTAAACTTTGACCCCACAAGACCAGAGGTCTGGGGGCGCTGAAAAAATGCAGAGGCGGGTTTCCCCCACCGCCCAACTTTTCTGTCCAGTGCCAGGAGCCCCGCCTCCTGCACAAAATCCAGCCCATTGTATGCCATTCTATATGTTTAATGTGCAATATACTATATGCAATTTTAATGATATAAATGTACAACATAATAATTTAATGAACTCATCAAGATACAGCAAATGAATTAACTGTTGACATGAGTAAACTAGTGGCTTGTGTCTTTACAGGTCAGAAAAAGGTGACAGAATTCCTAAGGAAAATTTATTTTAGGCTCAGTTATTTTTGGTAATCATTAAGGAAAGGATTGCTAGAGAATAGAAAAGAAAGAGTTGCATTTATACAGTTCTTTTCACAGCCTCAGGATGCCCCAAAACACTACAGCCAATGAAGTACTTTTGAAGTGTAATCACTGTTGTAATATAGGAAGCCAATTTGTGCACAGCAGGATTCCACAAACAGCAATGAGATAATAACCAAATAATCTATATAAGTGATGTTGGTTGAACACCAATCGACTAGCATCATCAAGTTCATCAATGGCACTGGCAGATGCAGAGTAAAGCATGCTCCACTCTAGACCAACAATATGGACTGAATTTTATGAGCCCTTTAGGGATGGCAGGGTGGGGGGGGGGTGGGGTGGGGGGTCCATAAAATTGCGAGAGAAGGTGGCGGGGATGATGGAGTTCTCTTCACCTTCCCGACGCCATTGAATCTACTCCAGAATGGGGAAGGTTGAGGATGGCCTTCCTGCCCAGAGGCCAATTGAAGTTTTTAAGTGGCCAAATAATGTCCACTTAAGGGACTTTTCCCATTGCCACTGGCATTATACCAGCAGCGAGGGGCCCTCTGCCTCTTGTGGAGGCTGCCCAGTAACACCAGGCAGCCTCCATGTGGGCTGGTGGGGGTGGTTCTCCTTCCAAGGCAATCTTTGGCCCACGGAGACCCCTGACAGCAAAGGCCACCCCTCTGCCGCCATCCAAGCCCCTGTCCTCAACAACCCACCCAACCCCCACTCCTCGCCAGGGCTTGCCTGACTGGTCCAGACAAGGCCACTCCCACTTACCTGCAGTCCGGAGCTCCATGGCTGCTCCTGTGCCCAGGCCTCCTGCTGTTCCAGCAGTGGCCATTGCTCCCAGTGGCACTGCTGGGACTGCTGAGCTGCTGGCCCTCTGATTGGTTGGTAGGTCTTGAAGGCGGGGCACTCATGCTTAAAGAGATTGGCACCCCAGTGCTGGGCAGTTAATTGCCCAAGTATCATGAAATTCAGCTGAGGGTCCCCCAAACGGCTGCGGCGGGGCTCGCCTCAGCTTTTTGGCCCGTAGTTGGGACCCCCACCAGCTGCATAAAATTCCGGCCTATGTCTCAAGCCCCAACCTCAAAAGAGCACCACTTACTGTACCAATGTGAACTTTCAATTGCCCAACAATCTTGCTGGCTCTTTTTGATCAACGTTGTGACAAATCATAGGGAGTTCAGCATTCAGCAGCCGTTTGTGATTACTTAAACTCTTTTCATGGATGACCCTTCAGCAGTGAGAAGGAGAGAGATTCCTATAGGCCAAATCTGGAGCTGGATTCTACCAAATCACAGAAGAGCAATGGACATTGGGACTGGTTCTGCGAAGGTGGAACCTGTACATGCCGGCTGCGACGGGACGAATATCCTTACAGGAAGGTTTGCCAGTGCTATTGGGGATGGTTTAAACCAGTTTGGCAGAGGGATGGGAGAATTTCAGGGCAGGGAATAGGTGGCAGAAAATTAGCGAGTGACTCTGAAAGACAGAAGAAGCAAAGGTTAAAAAGTGTACAAGAATTTGGCAGTGTTAAAAAGTATTTATATAAATGCAAGGAGTATAGCAAATAAAGCTGATGAGCTGAGGGCACAAATAGACACATGGCAACACGATTTCATTGCTATAACAGAAACTTGGCTTGAAGAGGGGCAAGAATGGCAGTTCAACATTCCTGATATAAAGTTTTCAGACGGGATAGAGAGGGGATATAAAAAGGAGGGCTGTTGCATTACTGGTAAAGGAATCAATAACATCTGTGAGGAGGGATGCTATGCTAAATGAATCATCAAATAAGGCCATATGGGTTGAGCTCAGAAATAAAAAAAGGGGCAGACACACTACTAGGAGTGTATTATTGACCCCCAAAATAATGGGAGGGAGATAGAAGAACAAATATGTCGGCACATTTCTGAGTGCAAAAACTATAGGGCAATAATAGTTGGGGATTTCAACTACCCTAATATCAACTGGGATACAAACAATGTGAAGAGCACAGAGGGCACAAAATTCTTGAACCGCATTAGAGAGACCATTTTTTAGCTAGTTCGTAAGAAGTCCAGCGAGAGGGAGCACAATTCTAGATATAGTCTTCGGTAATGAAGCTGGGCAGGTGGATGAAGTAGCAGTGGGTGACCATTTTTGAGATCATGATCATAATATAGTTAGTTTTAGCATAATCATGGAAAGGGGACAAAGATAAAACAGGAGTAAAAGTTCTAAATTGGGGGTTGGCAAATTTTATGAAGCTGAGAGGTGACCTGGTGAAAGTGAACTGGATACAGCTACTTGAAGGAAAATCAGTGGCAAACCAGTGGGAGACATTCAAAAGCAAGATTATACAGGCACAGTGTAGACATGTCCCCAGAAAGATAAAGGGTGAAATGGCCAAATCTAGAGCCCCCTGGATATCTAGAAGCATACAGGGTAAGATAAAGCAGAAAAAAAAAGCTTATGATGGTCACAAAAAACTTAATACTTTAGAAAGCCTAGAGGAGTATCGAAAGTGCAGGGGTGAAGTAAAAAAGTAACTTAGGAAAGCAAAGAGAGGACATGAAAAATTATTGGCAGGTAAAATCAAGGAAAACCCAAAGATGTTTTATCAGTATATTAAGAGCAAGAGGATAACGAAGGAAAGGGTAGGGCCTATCAGAGGTAACTTGTGCGTGGATGCAGAAAATGTGGGCAGGGTTCTTAATGAGTTTTTTGTCTCTGTCTTCATAAAGCAGAGGGGTGATGCAGACATTGTAGTAAAAAAGGAGGAGTGTGAAATATTAGATATGATAAGCATAATGAGAGAGGAAGTGCTAGAGGGTCTCACATCCTTGAAAGTGGATAAAGCGCCTGGGCCAGATGGATTGTATCCCAGATTGTTAAAGAAAGCCAGGGAGGAAATAGCTGATGCCATGAGGATCATCTTCAAATCCTCACTGGATGCAGGCAAGGTACCAGAGGTTTGGAGGTTTGCAAACATTGCACCATTGCTTAAAAAGGGTATGAGGGATAGGCCAAATAATTACAGGCCAGTCAGTCTGACCTCAGTGGTGGATAAATTATAAGAATCAGTTCTGAGAGACAGGATAAACTGCCACTTAGAAAGGCATGGATTAATCAGGGATAGTAAACATAGATTTGTTAAGGGAAGGTCATGTCTTACTAATTTGATTAAATTTTTTGAGGAAGCAACAAGGAAGATTGATGAGGGTAGTGCAGTGGATGTGGTCAACATGGATTTTAGTAAGGCATTTGACAAGGTCTCACGTGGCAGACTGGTCAGAAAGCCCATGGGATACAGGGAAAAGTGGCAAGTTGGATCTAAAGGTGGCTCAGTGATAGGAAACAAAAGATAGCGGTCGACGGATGTTTTTGCGAATGGAAAGCGGTTTCCAGTGGCATTTCACAGGGCTCAGTGTTGGGTCCCTTGCTGTTTGTGGTATATATTAATGATTTGGACTTAAATATGAGAGGCATGATTGGGAAATTTGCAGATGACACAAAAATTGTCTGTGTAGTAGACAGTGAAGAGGATAGCTGTAGATTCCAAAATGATATCAATGGTTTGGTTGAGTGGGAGGAAAAGTGGCATATGGAATTCAATCCGGAGAAGTGTGAAGTAATACAATTGGGAAGGGCAAACAAAGAAAGGGAATGCACAATAAAAGGGAGGATATTGAGATGGGTAGAAGAAGTGAGAGACCTTAGACTGCAGGCCCCTGAAGGTGGCAGGGCAGGTAGATAGAGTGGCTAAGAAGGCATTTGGAATACTTTCCTTTATTGGCCGAGGTATAAAGTTCAAAAGCAGGGATGTAATGCTGGAACTGTATAAACTGCTGGTTAGGCCACAGCTGGAGTATTCTGTACAGTTCTGGTCAACCATTACAGGAAGGACATAATTGCTCTGGAGAGAGTACAGAGAAGATTTACAGTAATGTTGCCAGGGCTTGAAAGTTGCAGCTATGAGGAAAGATTGGAACAGCTAGGGTTGTTTTCTTTAGAACAGAGGAGACGTTGGGGTGACTTAATTGAGGTGTACAAAATTATGAGAGACCTAGATAGAGTAGACATGAAGGACCTGTTTCCCCTAGCGGAGATGTTGATTACCAGAGGGCACAGATTTAAGGTGAGTGATAGAAGGATTAGAGGGGACATGAGGAAAAACGTTTTCACCCAGAGGGTGGTGGGTGTCTGGAATTCACTGTCCGGATCAGTGGTGGAGGCAGAAACCCTCAACTCTTTTTAAAAGTACTTGGACCTACACCTGAAGTGCTGTAACCTGCAAGACTATGGACCAGGTGCAGGAAAGTGAGATTAGAATGGGTGGCTATTTTTTTAAGTGGCTCAGACATGATGGGCTGAATGGCCCCCTTCTGTGCCATAACTTTTCTGTGATTCTATGATTCTAAGTGAAATTTTTCTAAAGCAAAATAATAGCTGATCGACACTGGAGGTCTATGATCAGTTTAATTGGCTGCACATTCTATGTCAGGGCCCAAAATAATGCTAAACACGTAGGAGGAAATAATAGTGTATTGTGTAAGGCTGTCTGATGCATTGAGACAGAGGTAGATGAAAGCGTTTCTACATATTTCCACATAATAAATAATACCCAATTCCACAGACAGGAAAAGGCTAATGATATTTAAATACTGAGCAGGAGCTGAAAAACATTCAATGTATGATATTATAAAAGCATTTTTCGTATCAGTAACATCCCTTTTCTTAGCTACCTACTGGGCCAGGGCTGTTCATTTTTCTGTCAATTAACACCCTCTCTGCATTAACGCTTTGTCTTTCAGCACACCATTAATATACTGTTTGTCTTTGCCCCATGAACTTCTGGTCAGTTATTCTCTGTGACCCTCTGTCCTGTCAACACCTTGCCTTTTGTTATCTCTTGCCCCACCCCCACTTTAATTTGCTTAAAACCATTTCTAACATTTGCCAGTTCTGATGAAGGGTCACTGACCTGAAACATTAACTCTGCTTCTCTCTCCACAGATGCTGTCAGACCTGCTCAGTATTTCCAGTATTTCGTGTTTTTATTACTGCCAATTACAGTACCTGGCCATTATCCCTACTCTCCATCTCCTACCACTCAGGCAATTTCCTAACCAGGACTTCAATCAGCTTTAGCTCCCAGTCTCTTACGAAGGACTTTATCTAATGCCTTTGGGAGGTCCATATTAATAACATCGATGTCCACTACTTTCATCACTGCTTCAAAGAATTCAATCAGGTTCATCAGGCATGACTAGGGCCATACCAAATTCACAGTCATATTTAACAAATTTCACAGTGATAGCATTTTAAGACTCGTGAATTTCATGATTTCACATATTTATATTGTATATTTCATGGTGTTGCAACAAACCATGAAAATGATCTATTTAAAACAAAAAAAAACACAAGGGAGGTTTCTGGTTTCAAATGACATTTATTGTACACTCAAAAACTATTGTTAAAAAGCTGATTATAAACAGGTCGCATTCTTTACTCACTGGAGTCAATGGTTGAATGTAAGCATGGAGCAACCTACAACTGTCTCTTTCTTCATACCTTGTCTCTGCACTGTGAACACCTGTCTGCGTTTAGTCACCGCTCTCTCTGCGTCCACAGAGTTTGTTGGAATTGTCAGACAGCGCTGTGCGAGCCTTTCAAGGTGGGGGATTCTGCATTCCACGGAGTTCCAAAACTTCAGTACAGGCAAAGTACAATCTGCTTATTTTGGAATTCCTTTATAAGCAGGAATCTCCAGCCTACAGTTCTTGGCAAATTCAGGAATCGCATCAAATGAGTTTAAATTCTCCATCAACAGGTGCATTTGTTCAGGGTCAAAAATACACACAGCTTTCAGGAATGCCGCAGAAGGTTGTTGAAACCTCTGAACCACTGTTTTTTTCACCGCTTGACTCTTCCCCACAGCAGTAATATTGGTTGAGCTTCTTTGCCATGCAAGAAAACACCTGTTGAGCACAGGTATTTAGTTTAGCATCATCAGATTGTTGTTTATTTGAGTAAACTTCAGCCAAGAACAGTTCATCCATTACTTTTTTGTAAGCTCTGTGGATTGTGATGTGTTGAGATTCAAGCCAAGTGATTAAATCCAACAGTCGGGCAGCATTCTTGGCAACATACTGAACCTTCTCATTAAGCTGAGTATCATTTAGAAGGGTTACAATGTCTGTTGAAACCTGTGTTTTCGGTATAGTGTGAGCTCTTCTGAGACAAAGTCTGAGTAGTATTTCAGGTGAGCTGCATGGTACTGTACTGCCCGAAACCAAGAATTCCATGTGTAATTACTGGCTGTGGAGGGAGGGTGATGTTTTGTCCAATAATTTGAGCCATTACAGCTGCATTTGCAATATGTTGCCTGTACTGAAGCATACAGCTAGGACAGTGTTTGAAGATCTTTTTAATGTAGCTGACCAGTTTGTTGACTTTATCAAACTCCCTTTTCTACAGTTCACTAAAAAGAGAAATTATGAGCTGAATTTTACCAGCCCCTCGACGCTGCGGGTCACGGCGCGAGGGCTGGTAAAATTCTGTAGGGAGAGGCCCACCTCGACTTGCGACATCGAGAAGGTCCTGCTGCAAATTATGAGTGGCGGGGGGACCTCGGTGTGGCCCCCCTGCTGCTTGGTGGCGGCACTCCAATTACCATATGTAAAACATAACTTCCCTCTGCAGATTATGCAGCCATTCACGTGCCGTCCCGTTCATGATCAGAAAAGTCGGCGGGTCATCAGAGGCAGAAGTTCTGATATTCAGGGGTCTCACTCTGCATTCTGGAAGGGAGCCACTGCGATTCTGTCCTCCATAATGATTGGCAGCTCTGTGCCATTGACTGCCACTGTCATTGAAGGAGCAATGGCACTCGAGTCACCCTGTATGTCGGGAGAGTGCTGGAGACGGTAGGCGTGTGAAGCTTATATGTTTTGTGGGCCAATCGATACAGCTTGTACAATCTTTATGTGGTCATGCAGTGCCACTCTTAGTGGGAGTTAAGATGGGCAATGCCATGCCATGCTACATAGCTGCTACATGAAAGCGCCTGATGTACCACTCAACATCAATCTCTGCCCTGTCAGGAACCTTTGAAGAATTGAAGGAACCGAGCTGAATTGCAACTTGAAGATGGGGATAGTTCACCCTATATTCATTGATGTGCTTCTTGAGAAGATCCATATCCACCGCAGGCAAAACCAACAGGCAGTTGAAGCCCACATAGAGGCCCCCAGTCGTGAGCAGCAGCACCCAAGGAGAGCTTGCCACTACAGATCGCCGCGCATTTACAGGTCCCACATGACATACATGCAGATGTCAGAGCGCCAGTGTCAGAGACGACTGCGGATGTCGAGAGAGGCAGTAACACATCTCTGTGCCCTGCTGAATGATGACTTGCAGCCCAGGGGCTTCGGGGGACTTCCTTTGCCTGTGGCCCTCAAAGTGATATCGGCTCTCAATTTTTACACTTCTGCATCATTTCAGGGGCCCACCGGAGACCTTTGTGGGGTCACACAGTCAGCAGTACACCACTGCATCAGGGAGGTCACAGATGCCTTGTTCCGGAGGGCTGGTGACTATATCCGTTTCATGACGGACCCTGAAATCTACGCCCAGAGGGCCACCGGTTTCGGCTCCATAGATTGCACACATGTGGCCATCAAGGCTCCTGCTGGGCGACCAGTTGAGTACATTAACTGTAAGGGCTTCCACTCAATCAATGTGCAGCTCGTATGTGATCACCGGAAATGATTTATGCAAATATGTGCCTGCCTTGCAGGCAGCTGCCATGATGCCTTCAACCTGCGCCAGTTGCAGTTGCCGTTGCTGTTCACTGAAATGGCTCAGATGGGGGGGTGGTTTCTTGGAGACAAGGGCTACCCCTTGCATACATGGCTCCTGACACCGATGAGACATCCCAGCACTACAGCAGAAGAGTGATACAATGCCAGCCACGGAGCTACAAGAGCCACCACTGAGCAGGTGATTGGCAGACTGAAAATGCGATTCTGCTGCCTGAATAGATCGGGTGGTGCCCTGCAGTACGAGCCGGAAAGGGTAACTCGCATCGTTGCTGTCTGCTATGCTTTGCACAACTACACACTCAATAGCCTTGCATGATGAGTAGAGACATAAGCAGGACTCATCCTTAGATGATGAGAATGCTGAGGACTTACAGCAGGGAAGGCACATGGGAGGACAGAGAACATCCAGGCACCGCATGCAGGGCAAGCAGCGAGCCAGAGATGCACAGCAAAGCCTCATTGATCAAAGGTTCTCTATGCCATAGGAATCACTGTGGGCTCTGCAAGCCACACAGCACCCTCGTTCACCTGTTTTGCAGCAGTCTGGATCTGCAACATTTTTGCGTCCACCATTACTGGCAGCAGAATACTGAGCTATTGTCCATATTACTACATCCGTGGAGATGCACATGTGTGATACTGGCATGGCAATGATGTTATTCCATACATTGGCAGTTCTGAAAGGTCCATGATGTAATGGGAGGAGCCACGATCGGTACATGCTGGCACACTTCATTCACACAGTAAATGCAACACACATGTTAGTGAAGGCGATTTTGTTTTTGACCTTTCTATAGTGTTGTGTCACCCATGCAGACCCATTTGCATCACAATGCTTTTTGGAAATGCTTGTGGCTTCTCCTGTGCTGTGCCACTTCTGCGCCAGCAGCCTGATTATAGGAAGGCTGCTGATATGATGGCCCTTTGGCTGTGGATGACTTTGGCAGTCATACCCTGTGTGCACAAGTCCTGGAGGGCCCCAGCTGGCTGGGAGAGTGATCGTTCATCCCCTTCCGGCATTGGACCCTTTGACATCGGATGGCCCCTCGGCTACTCACCTCCTCTGCCATCTCAAGCCAGGCTGCCTTGTTCAGACGGGAGGGCCTCTTCTTACCATCGCTGTTGAAAAGGACCTCCTGCCTTGGCCCCACAGCCTGGAGAAGAGTGAGTAGGGAGGCTTCGCTGAACTGTGGGGCTACCCTAGAGCACACCTCTGCCATCCTTGACTTTTGGCGTGGTCCTTTAAATGTAAAGTTGACTCCACCATGTAACTGCTCTAACTTCTGGCTGCAAGGTTTGGCTTGCAGATGTTTAAAAACCAATGCAGGACTGGTGATGAAATCCATGCTGTTGTCATGGTTTTTCAACTATTACACATCGACACACGTTCACGAACACTTTGCTTCTGCAGCAGCTGATCATAGTTATTGGTGTAATATTTCTTGTTAGCAATGCAGCTAGAATATGAACAGATTTTCCTGTTTTCTTTCAAAGATTGTTTAATTGCAGTTACATGAACTTTTCACATAACGTTTAGCAGAGAAATTAATACAGATTCCAAATGCATATTATTCTATAGCTTTTCACAGTCAGATGATTAGAAGCCCATTGTATGTAAATATTCTTCAATTATGGTTTTCTTTCTGTTGTGTCTTTGCCTTTTATGGTACATTTAAGTCTCACGTCCTGGAATGTGCGAAATTAAGATTATTCACCCAGGTATGGCATGCCTACAAGAAGGAATGTTACACTTGAGTGGAAGAAGAGGATCTCAACTTCACAGGACACTGGGACACAACAGGGCAAGTATGTGGCAGCAAAGCAAAAAGTGGAAAGTGGGGAAACTCAGCAGGTTAGGCAGCACCTTTGGAGAGAGAAGCAGAGTTAACTTTCAGGTCTGTGAACTTGGTCAGAGGCCTGAAAGTTAACTCTGCTTCTCTCTCCACAGATGCTGCCTAACCTGCTGAGTTTCTGCAGCACTTTCTGCTTTGCTGCCTGATTGACATCAGCCCCACTCTTCAACAGTGAGGTAAGTATTTTTTGTCAGCTGTCAGGAAGCATGTGCTGGGGCATTTTAAATAGGGCCCCAGCACCTGCTACACAGCTGTCAAATGGTTCCTCACTACGCTGGATGTCCTG